>NW_019737085.1:506431-515089 GCF_002891405.2 Cryptotermes secundus
TGCGGCACAGAAATTCGGTGCTACTGGAGCAAACATCTGATTCGAGAGGAAATTGAAAGAACAAATAAAATGTGCCAATGCCACACACACACACAAACACGAAACATTTCAAGAGCTAAACAAGGACGATACAAAGACCCGTAGTTAAAGAGAAAACCTGGCCAACTGCTAAAGAATGTTTCATCTCGAAAATTTAAAATTTTATTGCATAATTATAATTGTCGTTATTACACAGCCGGTAGGACCCCTTGGACGGGGGATCAGCCAGTCGAAAGACTTCTACCTACGCACAGGACAACATAAACACAGATTAAATGCACACAAACAGTCATGCTTTGTGTGGGATTCGAACCCACGATCCCAGCTTCCCAGCCAGCGAAGATTCAGTTATTCAGTATTAGAGGGGGTGGGTTTCTCCATGCACCGCGACTAGTAGTCTATTGTACGTCCCCCTTTAATTTCTACTGTCGCCATACCCTACAGATACTGGTGCTCGCTATCTCCCCTTTCTGCCAGCGAGGTCGGCCCTCTTCTGGCAGTGGTACCCGATAACTTCCCTACCTCCGGAGGCATTGGAAACTACTTGGGCGGGAAACTTTTTTGCCTAATTTTGCTCAGAGGTCTCCTAGAGACATGAGGATCTTTTACGTGCCGTAAATCTACGACACGGGACCCACGGCTTGAAGTCCCTCCCGGAGGACTTGTTCCCTGAATTTTTCCGCCCTTAAAAATTCCACGACCTCCGCCGGGTTTGAAACCGCGTACCTTGAGTCATGAGGTGGGAACGTTACCCCTAGACTACGGCGGCCGCTTAAGCCAGCGAAGATAGTTCATGCTTTAGACCGCGCCGCCTCTGTGAAGGGCTGCATAATCGCGGTACCCATTTAAAAATCTGTAATAAGCAGTAGACTGTAGACGAATTCTGTTTTCTGGGAAGTGACTGCGTGTAGTCCGGTGAATGTGAACCCAGCTTTCGTACGGACATATCGTCTATATCTTCAGGATCACAGATAGGCCAAGCAAGAAGCCAATATGAAACAGACAGCAAGCCAAGCTCTGCTTCATGCTGGCTTAAGCTTCGACCCCGAAAATGGAGGGAACATATTCCTCCGAAACTTCGGTCGATTTCAGCCTGACTACATGACGTTGTATTCCAGATGACAGAACTCTTGATAGCCATTTCAGGTCCAACAACATTTTATCCTATGTTAGTAAATGAAATTTGGCACTAACTTCGCCGACAAGCGGCGGTTGCTCGGTCGGTATAGTTCGCTTGCGGACCAAAGCCACGGGTTTTGTTTTGTTTTGTTAGTAACTGANCGGACCCCGAAAATGGAGGCAACATATTCCTCCGAAACTTCGGTCGATTTCTACCTGACTACACGACGTTGTATTCCAGATGACAGAAGTCTTGATACCCACTTCAGATCCAACAAAATTTTATCCTATGTTAGTAACTGAAATTTGGCACTAACTTCGCCGACAAGCGGCGGTTGCTCGGTCGGTATAGTTCGCTTGCGGACCAAAGCCACGGGTTTTGTTTTGTTTTGTTAGTAACTGAACGTTGAAGACTGCAGAAACCTGCACACGCTCGAAGATTTTTCTACACTGAAAAGGCCTCTACCTGTACACAAACGCAGAAAAACGCACACACACAAACTAAATATCCATGCCCTGAGTGGGATTCGAACCCACGATCGCGGTTTCCAAGCGAGGGAAGAGAGTACATGCCTTCGCTCGGCTACCGTGACCGGCCCTTGTGCTCGTTTAAAGGATGCTTTTCCCAATTCATCAATTTTTAATTCAATACAAATTTGAACACCCTGTTCTCTTCACTAGAACTACAATGCTTAAAACAGCAAGAAAATATGAGAGCATATTGTCACGTGTGACTAGACACAGGGTTCTCGCTCGAACATTTTTCTACACTGAAGATTGAGACGATAAGTTCGTCCGAAACGTCGGTTCACACAAGATCTACAAGATGCCACATCCCAGAAGACGGAATTCTTCATAGTCACCGCCGTGAGAACCTTAACTCTTACACAACTCCTCAAAAGTGCAAAAAATTTACAGATTTTCTTCAACTTTGTCGGGCCGAACTACTCAGAGAACATTTCTTATAAATTGATGACGTAGAATGCAAGAAACTGCGACTGTGTGACTCTGGAGGAGACTTGGTGGGAACCACAGTCTGTCTGCATACCGTGAAGTACAGAAAACTCTCTTTCCCCTGCCGGGAATCAAACCCCGTCCGTTCAGCCCGTCGCCTATTGCTACTCTGACTGAGGTATCCCTACTCCTTATATAAGAAAACTTATGAAAGATCCACTGGTGTATGAATACTGAAAATATATTAGAAATAAATTTTCTGAAGGTGACGTAATATTACTGAATCAGGAAGACCCACCCAGATTCCCGTGGTAGATGGCGCGTGAAGACAAACTGACCCCTTGCTCAATTAAATACCATGACATGAAGATATCTGAACATGCACAAGTCTACGCAATGAGTTGGGGTAGCGTAGTCGGTATAGCAACTGGCTACGGGCTAGACGACCGACGGGTTGGAGTTCGAGTCCCGGTGGGGGCAAGAATTTTCACTTCTCCATGTTGTCCAGACCGGTTCTGGGGTCCACCCAACCTCCTATCCAATTGACACAGGGGGCTTTTCCCCGGGGGTAAAGCTGGCGGGGCGTGAAGCTGACCACTCACCTCCAACCAGTGTCCAGGTTAAGAAAACGTGTATCTACACATCCACTCCCCATACGCCTTCATGGCGTACTGCTTAATTAGTTACGCACAGGGACAACTTTACAGGTTTACGCTTTCTTAACTTCTGTACTACAGGTCAGCGGTCAGTTTCATGTCCTTGCAGTTTCAGTTCCCGGGAGGATATCTCCTGCACCCGCAGTAATAAGATGTGTGAGCCCACAGCCAGTCTGGACCCTTTGGAGAAGAGAAATACGCCTTGTCCCTGCAGGGAGTGGACTTCAGGCCGTAGCCTTGTGCAGTGACGACTAAGCTCTTATGCGTATTTTCAGATATACAAACAGTGCATTAGAGGGAAAGTAACATCAATGTATTTTACTGTTTGTCGTCTAGTTAAAATGTGTCACGGCAGACGAGGGCAGTAAGAATTACTGCGGTTCCTTGTCTCAGACCCAACACTGAAGTGAACATCACTGGCTCACTGGCGCTAACACTTCAGTGGGCCTTTCTAATGGTCTTCTCGCCATATTTTAACAGACGTTTTTCATACATTAATAAAAAGACGTCACAATTTGGTAAGAGATAACTCTGAGGGGTTTCACAACGTCTGGCGCCGTACTCACAAGGGAGAGTGGCGCTCTACTCACCCCTCCAGACGTCTGGAGTTACCCTTGATTACTTCTACCGTCCCCTTGCCCATTGTCTGTTATGCGTTTACTGTTCTAATGTCCAACATGCAGCACTAAAGCTCAATTCGTTTCCTTCTGGAAACTTCTCACTTTCTTCGGATGGACGATGATTACATCCATTTGTGACGTCACCTATCCGATATCTAATAAAGTTTCTTTCCTTCTCTTAAGCCAACTTTCTTCTGATTAGGACACGAGAAATGTGGTTTAATAACCAAGTGCTATTTATTCACGTTGAGTTGCTTGTTATGAGAGGTTGGTAATTAAATTGTTGAGTCGTTATTAATTTGTACTGTTCTTCTCTTGGTGTCCCTGGACAGTTCAGCGTTCCCCAGTAAGTTATACGTACCACTACGCTTGTTCTGTCACGTTCAAGACTTAGTAACGTCTACGTGTCGTCATACTGTGGCATCGCTTAAAATTGTAGCTGGGCACCGACGTCTCGCATGAACATGTTGCTTCCATCTTCAGGACTGAAGTGCGTAAGTCCATGTTACCAATTTTCCTGGGGAGTAAAGCGCGGCCGGAGCGTAAGACTGACAACCTTACCGCCATCTGTGAGCCGATTGTCTAGATAATGTGGGACCCTTAACGTCTCACAACCCTATGGGCCTTCACGGCCTGTTACAGGGATAGCTTTACATTTTTACTTTTAAGTCCATGTTACCTCCACCTTCACGACTTCAATGCTGAAGGCGGAGGCAGTTATGTTTCTCCGAAATGTTGGTAGACGTCTAAAGCACTTCAAGGTGTCACAACCCGAAGAATCACAGTCTGAACTTGTAATGATTAAATTATATCTGTACAGACATCCGAAGAGAATAGCTGAACCTGCGAGATGTTCGGGTTAACAACAAAGTTGCCTCCTGCTTAATTAATCAGGCACTATGTCTTGAAGAGATAAGGGGAGTGGAGGTATACATCCACCATTCTCGACCTCGGCGCTGGTCATCTTCATGCCCCCAGGTTTACCCCGGGGATGAGTTCCCTTATACCCATTAAATAGGAGAATTTAATAACGACGATGCAAGGAGGTTTAGGAATATGGGATTTGAGGTTCTCACAGCGGTGGTCACGAAGAGTTCTATGTTCTGGGATGCAATGCCGTGACGCTTAGAAAGTTGACCGACGATTCGGAGTAATATGTCGCCTCCATCCTCAGGGTCGAATAAGAAGCCAAGCAGACGCTCTGCTTGTTACCTGCTTCATACTTGTTTCGTGCTTGGTGAATTCTTCGACCATGAAAATGGAAGCGATATGTTTCTCCAAAACGTCGATTGACTTTCAGCAGACTGCACGGCGTAACGTCCCAGAAGATAGAACTCTTCAGAATTACGAATGTTCTCAATGAAAGACAGAAGAAGAACAAAAATATACAGACAAGATTAGCCGGAACATGTGGAAAGGATGGAAGACGGACTGATGTCGAAGCAGATTTTTTGGTACATCAAAGGAAAAAGAGATACTGGTAGACGATGCGGAAGATGGAATTCACAGAAGCCGGAACAGTCTAATCCTTGAGATTCAGGGAAAGAAAAAGATCCATTTTCTACAAGAAAACAATCTCCATGGCTTTAGTCCGCAAGCGAACTATACCGACCGAGCGACCGCCGCTTGTCGGCGAAGTTAATGCCATATTTAGAGGCTAGAGGGTGTCACGTGGGCGCAACGGTTTTCTAGATCGGAGCAGATATTTCCTTGAAATAGCTTCTTAATTGTCCTCACGAGGCTGAGTGGACCCCGTTCCAGACCCATTACTCAGAAAATATGGTATCGCTGGGAATCGAAACCGGGATCTCTGGATCTGTAGCTAGAAACTCTGAACACTAGACCATAAAGGCCGTCCATTTTTTTACATGACTTACGAATAAAAACAATTCTCTGTTTCCCTAACTCGCCTTGGTTGACACAGGAGAATATACAAGATATCACTGTAAGGACGGATGTACTCGTAAGGGTAGGACGCATCGACTGACGCCTCTCTTGCTTTAAATCTAAGCGCAATCCCACCTAGAGCGCCAAGTTTTAACTTCTCAACTGTTTCAGTCATTCCAGCATAATTGCCGCATCAAAAGTGGAGGAAATACTACCAAGACAAATTTAACTTACATTAAAGTTTAATATTAGGTTCAAATTGCTGTTTGACCTGTTTCCAACCGCGCATAACCACCGTAGATGACTAAGACACAAATTCCAAAAACAAATGATAAAAAACATCGAAAGGAATTGCTGAAAACTCCAAAAGCGAAGATTTGGTACGTGTGCCACAGTTTGAAAACCCGAGATGTAAGTGATAAAACAGTGGAAATACAAGCAACGAGTACAGGTCCAACATAATGACCTGCTGTACTCTACAGACGTGATTAGGAAGTGATTTCCTGAAGGCCTACGGCAGAGAAATGTTTGATTATTCTTGGTAATATTTCCAGCTGACCGGAACGCCTAGCACATCCCACGATCGTAATCATAATGTAAATCAGTGCTCCAGATCTTGAATCCAGAGCACAGTAACGAATCAACACCGCGGGCTTGAATCTGAAACGGGAACGGCCTCCACTGCAGAATCCCCAGTGCAGAAATAATGCATTTTGAATGTACTGCACAGACTTTTACAACTGGGAGTGTAACTTGGCCATCCTGTCACTGGGGGGTACACGTACAGATACAGCGTCTTCCAGGTTGGGGTTCGGACGCAAGGCTGTCGAACTTGTTCTGTAAAAATATATTATTGCCAAATACAAACAAGTTAAAACCGGATACAAGAAAACAAACTCCGTGGTTTTAGTCCGCAATTGAACTATACCGACCGAGTGACCGCCGTTTGTCGCGCGAAGTTAGTACCGTGGTCAGCGGCCTCCGTAGTCTAGAGGTAACGTTCCCACCTCATGACTCGTGGTACGCGGGTTCAAAAACCCGGCGGAGGCCGTCGAATTTTTAAGGGCGGAAAAATTCAGGGAAGAAGTCCTCCGGGAGGGACTTTAAGCCGTGTGTCCCGTGTCTACGGCACGTAAAAGAACCTCATATCTCCAAAGGAGGTCACTGAGCTAAAATTCAAGGACGTTTCCCGCCCAACAGTAGTCTCTAATGCCTCTGATAGATGGGGGAAGCATTATAGACACCACCACGCCAGTGCAGGCCGAACTCGCTGGCTCGGCGAGACTGATGATACGCACCAATATCGGTAGGGTATAGAGACTGGTAGAATATCATAGAGGGAAGTACAATGGACCAATACTGATCTAAGTGCATGGGGAAACCCACCCTCTCCAATAACTAACTAACTAGTACCGTGGTCTAGTGGTCAGAGCTCCTGGCTACAGATCCAGAGGTCCGGGTTCAATTCCCGGCGCTTCCAGATTTTCTGAGGAGTAGTGGGTCTGGAAAGGGGTCCACTCAGCCTCGTGAGGATAATTGAGGAGCTATTTCAAGGAAATAGCGGCTCCTGTCCAGAAAACCGAGATTAACGTCCGTGGGGATCCGTTGCGCTGACCATGCGACAACCTCTATCCACAAAAATTGGCGCTGGTAGATGGGTACAGAAAAACATACAGCCTCCATGTTCCGCGTAGATGTAAGTAATTTTTATACAAAGGCTCAGTAAGAACGAAAATCCATGGCGTTAGTCCGCAAGCGAACTATACAGCCCGAGCGACCGCCGTTTGTCGGAGAAGTTAGTGCCAATTTTTGCGGACAGAGGGTGTCGCGTGTTCAAAGCAACGGATTCCTATGGTCGTTAATCTCGGATTTCCAGACCGGAGCAGCTATTTCCTTGAAATAGCTCCTCAATTATCCTCACGAGGCTGAGTGGATCCCGTTCCAGACCCACTACTTCTCAGAAAATCTGGTAGCGCCGGGAATCGAATCCGGGAGATCTGAATCTGTAGGCAGGAACTCTGACCACTAGACCACAGAGGCGGTCTGCCAAACAAACGCATTTTCCAAATAGGCGACATCTTACGCAACTTGTCCTCTGGCAAACACGGGTAACGTACGGCCTGCCCGACAGGAGAAGGGAATTGGTAGCACAGGGAATGGAACAGCCGTCCGGGCAACATTAACCAGCCGCTGTCAAGCTGAACGGGTAAACACTTGTAATATGTTGTGTTTACAGTTTATTGCCCTGGCTGGACTCTGGATATCTGCACGAAGAGGGCTCTTGTTAGGTCCGGTTGCTAAAAAATCTATTGTTAAAAATCTAACAAAGAAATTAAGCGAGACCCGAGGTTTATGTTCATTTAGAAAAGATAAAATCGGCCCCGTCATCATGTTACTCTTCAACGGAATTTGCAATTACGGTCTCTCATCACAGGCGATTTAAAAAACCTTAATAGTAGCAAATAATATCATAACGCACTCGATAATATTGTGCAGGGTAACCAAATTCGTATTTTAAGTTATAAACATCCATCCATGGTTCTACAGCCCTTGTGGACGTTGGCGTTTTTTCAGTATCTTAATATATACACAGTCGGTAGGATTCCTTGGACGGGGGATCAGCCCGTCGCAAGGCCGCTACCTGCACACTGGACAACAAAAACACAGAATAAATGCACACGGACATCCATGCCTCCAGTCGAATTTGAACCCACGATCCCAGTGTTTGAGCGAGCGAAGACAGTTCATGCTTTACAGCGCGCGGCCATTGTGATTGTCTGATTTGCAGACATGCGCAGAGGATGTCAAGGGAATGTCGTTAATATGAGAGAAATCCGAAGAGAACGAAATATAGCTCAGGAGTGTTGTTTTGCTTAACATTATTTTTACCGCTAATTAAATCGCATTCTTAACGTGGGCGTAGGTTACAGGAAAAGACACGCTAGGACACGTCTTGTTGCAAATCCAATATGCTGCCGCGGGCCCCTTTGAAAGTGCTGACTTGTGCCAACTACCGTCTCAGAGCAACTCCTTACTGCCCGCAGCCCTTTTCAGATATTAACATACAGCGACCGACAACATAATTATATTATATAAAAATAACAGACAATACTACGTACAAGTCTGATTGCTAAACATAGCGTAACGTCGCATTACAATTACAGTTATAGGCTCCTAGAAGAAAAGGGAATTAATAGTCCATGATTTATTTCAACCGTCTTCCAGTGCATACACTCATCTATCTCACTCCTCTCTCTCGCACTACATGTTTCGGCACAAAAGTGCCATCTTCAGGTGCTTATTCGATTTACGTTAAACTAGTTCACTGCATGCCTTGCCGTCTTCATATTAAAATAACTAAAATATATATTTATCATATATAT
>NW_019737085.1:515319-572131 GCF_002891405.2 Cryptotermes secundus
TTTTTTTTTATATATATATTTATTAGCAATCAGAATAAAATACATTCTTTTAGCTAATTTGCTAATTTAAACACCGTCCTCGTGTGCTTATTGTGTCGTGATGAGGGCTCCTCCAATGAGAGATCCTCTAACCATCAAGTAGATCTGCGGGCCATAATTTCTTTAGCCTTCTTCGTTGTTGTTGTTCCAGTAGGGGCTGCAGTAATGTATTGCTATGGTGTCCTAGTTTATCGTGATGTTTTATGCTTCTTTCTTGGATCTCAATGTACCCAATATGAATCCATATTATGGGTTGTCTTTACAATATACAATATCGCACTTGTAACAAGACACTCAAGGTTACGTAATACTTGAATAGTAACCTGAATGTATAGGGCCGTGCCATAGCTCAAGCGGTTAGTCGCTGGCTTCCTACCGCGGCGGCCCGGGTTCGATCCCGGGTCTCGTTAAGAGAGATTTGTGGTGGACAAAGTGGCGCTGGGGCAGGTTTTCTCCGAGTACTTCGGTTTCCCCTGCCAATCTCCATTCAACCAAATGCTCCACAATCACCCTCACCTATCATCTGGGGCTGGTACAACAGGCCAGAATTGGCCGCAGTGCAAGGGACTTAGTCCCAGCCCACTAGCAATTAAAAAAAGTTTAAATTTCTTTCTTTACTGCGTAAGTATTTTGCTACAAGGCGGCTATGGCGAGACCTTGGCGTGATTTAAACGGAAGTTCCTCTTACTTCTTTCTAATTTATTTCTATCAAAATCTCGTAATATATTTGGTACCAACATTGTTTAATAATGGGGACCGGGATAGCTCAGTCGGTATAGCGATTGGGTACGGGCTAAACGGACGAGGGGTCGGAGTTAGAATCCCGGTAGGGCCAAAATTTGTCTCCTCTGCTTCTGGAATCCACCCAGCCTCATATCCAATGGATATGGGGGGCTCTTTCCCTTGGGGGTAAAGCGGCCAGGCGTGTGAAGCCGACCATTCACAAGTAGTGTCGATGTTACGAATACATGGATCTATACATCCAATCCACCACAAGTAGCACAGGGGCAACTTACCGTTTACTGTGTTCAAATACCTACAAGGGTGACGAACTTGGACGATTCACTATACGTAAGCTACACCAAAATTCCTGATTATTTCCATCTTCAGGAAACCCCTACAGCGAAACGAAGTTCTTAGGAATGCACAAGCATTGAAAATACCTCAAGGCTGTCTCCCCTTGACAATAGTATTGTTCCTTCTCTTTCCTCAGTCTGACCGTTATTGTCTTCAGTAATTACTGCAGACAAACAGCCACTGAATCAGCGTCGAAAAGTAAACATGAAGCTCTGCTTACACTTGGACCCTGAATATGGAGACTACGTTCCTCCGAAACATGGGCTCACTTCCACCGGATTACTCAGCGTTACATCCTAGAAGATAGACGAACCTCAAATCCACAAGAGTGCCACTACACTTAAAAAAAAAAAACTCTCCTATGAGCACCACAGTTCCAGATGGACTGGGAACACTCGATTCACTTCTGAAGCTCTTCAGGAAGTGTATGGATGGGTTTCTCATATAAGAACTCCCATTCTGATATCAAGTCAAACTTGAAAGAAAGTAGTCTTCTGGGATGTGGCGCTGTGTAGATAGTGTTAATCGACGTTTTGGAGGAACGTGTCGCCTCCATCTTCAGGGTAAAAAAAGAAGAAAATCCGCGAGCGAGGAACCAGTGTGAGCAGGTGCTAACAGACTGGTTCCTCCTGAAAATGGAGGCGATACGTTCCTCCGAAACGTCGGTTAACACAATATTTACATGGCGCCACATCCAATAAGACTGCTTCTACATAGACACCGCCGTGAAAACCTCAAATCTTGCAAGTTGAACCTTGTTCGCGGATTGGCGTTGAAGGGGGAGGAGACAGAGTAGGTAGTTTTGGTCAAGCCGAAGAGTCCACATTTCTACTAGAACCACTTTATTATATCAAGACGTGTCGACGTTTATTTCATGGTGAAGTGCAGAGCCAGCAAAGCCACACTATCGTGCCATTACTCAAGGAAGTGCATGTTGCGATTATAAGAAACAGGAGTCAAGCCACAGTGATCACCGTGACCTAGGGATCGCCATGTTGTGACGAGGACAGCGTTACAAGTGTCTCCCTGCGAGGCCGGCTTATCCGGTGACATACGTCTGGACGCTTTGTTACTGTCAGGCGATTTTGTCATGACTGCTGGGTTGCGCATCAGGGGAAGTACGGTGGGAGTAGAGACGGTATTGGTTAGCGCGTAACGTTTGCAAGAAATCACTGATTCGGGGAAGACCGACTGTGCTACGTGGCACCTTCGCAGCAGAGAAGAGCTCTCGCTTGATTAACCCGCATTCTTCTGCATCCCATAATCCAGGGATTCACAAATTTTGTGATATCACAACCCTCTAAAAGAAGAAGACCCCCATGTCTTGTAGTCAGCGATACATGGAGTTTTGCATATTTCTAAGAGGTAAAAGTAAAGTTATTCATTGGTTTTAATTAAGCACGACACTGTGAAGATGTATAGGGGAATGTAGGCAACGCTCCACCAATGTCAACTTTGGCTCTAGATGGAGATGAGTCGTTAGCTTCAAGCCCCTGCCGCATTATCGTCTGGGAATGAGAGGCTGGGCGGGCCCTACAGCCGGTCTGGAATTAAAGAAAAGAGAAATCTCTTGCCTCTGTTGTGAACAGAACTAGCTCAGGCTGCGGCCGTCCAGCCCGCAGCCTACTCGCTATGGGGTAGAGTCGCTATGTTTCGGATAGGTGACTAATTCTGGATAACGTGGCTTTCCAAGAAGTGAAGGTAGCATTGCAGTGGCGACCACAGGAACATGCACTTCCTGCAGGTAAAAGGCTCCCGGTGAGTAAAGCAGACCTCACCGCCATCTGTGCGCCGATTGCCTAGAAAATATGGGAGCTTCGACATCTCACAACTCTACGGCCTTCACGACCTGTTACAGGGATAGCTTTACCTGAACCTTTTCTCAACTGCTTATATGTACTTATTTAAATACATTATAACATATATGTCTTTCCGTCGCTTCCAAAAACTTCAATTCCCCGTTATGTTGCTATGTTTAAAACAGTTTTGGTTGCATATTTTCGGATATTTACTATATTTGTTAAGGAATGTCTCTACAAATACGTCCGTTTCCAAACAACAGCTTCTTAAGCAAGCAACAATACCATAGCCATTGCTAAGCAACGTGCACATGCAGAAAATGGATAAACTGTTGGAAGCGTTGTTTTCCGTGCGGTTCGTGCCGAGGTTTTATGTCCGGGTTGAGTCCGAGTCGAGAGTCTGTAGAGGAGTCAAGAGGTAGACCACAGGCTGACAGCAGTTGACAGTAGCTGGTAGGTGAGGCCGAAGACAGTTCGGGAACCCAGAGGAAGGGGAACGTCCACTGTTGGGAGCCGCTAACAATCAGCGCGGTGAAGACTGTGATCAAAACTGTGTAATTGTGATTTTTAAGGGCAGTCACGAGTTGTTTGTTTAAGGAGTCCAATAAATCATATTACCATTCCACCCCTTCTATAATGACACTTCAACGAGTGACAATTCCTGTCCGAAAGAAGACTAATGTTTTCGCAGAACCTTCCTTTGAAACTTTTTGGCAAAGTATCTACTAATGGTTCAAGATTCTATTAAGAAAATATATGGCTCCTACCACAAGTATTCGAAATAATGCGCCTTTACCATACTGACTGAGCTGTAGAAGCCGAAATAGTTTTACAACCTCCGTACACCTAGAATAACTTAGCCACCTTTCTTTGTCTCCTGCTGGTTCTCACTGTTTCTGAAACAAAGCCAATGAGAACTGGCAAATCCTTGCACTTCCTTCCTGTTTCCTATAAAACCTGAAGTTTCCGCAAGCAAATTTCCCTGCTTTGTTCAGGATTTATGCTGGTTTCTTGTTTGGCTTACCCAACAACCTTATAGATCGAGGCGACATGCTCCTCCGAAACGTCTGCTGACTTTTGCCGGACTACAAGGCCTTATATCCCACAGGATAGAACTCTTTATTTATAAAATATTCCTACTTAGTCAAGAATAAAGAAGGTCTGTCGGCTGCAGTAACATGTACAAGTTAAATCTTACTGGCTTTTCAGCTATATTTTAAATAATTCTTATGAACTTGGATATACCCTTTAGATTGGACTTCCTCCTCCCTGCGTGTCGCGACCAGCAGTTTGAGAAACGTGCCCAAGTCTCTGACAGTAACTCCACCCTAACCATGGCTCAGTCAACTGACACTGTCCAAGTCTAAGAAGTAGATCAAGACATGCGAGGACAAGACACGTGAGCTGCCTCTGTCAGGGGGAGCCCCATCCTCTGGGCGGACAGACCTATGACGTCACTACCCTACTGTGTGAGGAGCTAGGACACAGAGAAATTAATGGCAGATACATATCGTTTCCTATTATCTTGTCGCTTCGTGCCCTGATATCGTTGGATTCCAAGAACGCAGCGAATTCTGAATTTTGAGAAACCTAACAATAAGTGCGCAAATGTGAAAACGCAGACATTTTAGACGTCCGTGACGCATTTTTCAAGTACGCGTAAAATTATAAAATTCTTAAAGGAAATGTTCGCTTTTGGAAAGAAAAATGTCACAGCTGTCCTTGTGTTTAATTAATGGGACAGTTACAGCACAGCTGCACCCATTTTTAACCTCGGCACTAAGCCGCTGTACTCTCACCTCCAAGAGAACCCCGATTCGCGCTTGAGGGGAAGTTAAATGAACACTAAGAGTCGGATTGGACGTCCTGGAGAAGAGAGAAATCTTTTGCCTTACCGTAAATCGATCCCTCGGTCGTCCAGCCCGTGGCCTGACCCGTATACCGACTGGACCATCCCGGCTCATGTTCACATGCAGCCCCACATAGTGCTTCGCACATGATTCGGCCTGGTACAGAGCTGATTTCGCAAGCAAAAGCTTAACTTTGTAGCAGTTGTGTCTCTTACTATAGAACTCCTTTATATATGGGCGTTAACGTTAGTAGAGCAACTAGTACTTTTTCGTTCCAAGTTCCCGCAAATCGTAGCATGTTTGAACGTAACGACAGTACGCTTTTTTGTCGTCTTGATTACATCGCCTACTGTAACCGTACGTCCCTCGCAAAAATTATTTCATTAAGGGCATGACCAATTTATGCATTGTTTCACACCCTGAGAGACGTTCCTCAGGCGAGATACCATCCCGGGACCGTCTTGTTGTAATTCAGCTATTGTCTTCCTTAGGCTTAGGGTGTCACTATTGTCCCTAACGTCGCCAGTTTGCTCCTGGTGCCATAAACCCATGGGTTGACATTGTGCGAGACCGGCCAGGAGGGGTCTTGGGTTCCCTGCTCGCGTACCTTGAACTACCTAAAAAGGTTTATGATGGGCATGTCGAAAAATACGAATGTAGGTCAGATGTCGGGCTCGACATCTGACTCGGGTAGCGAGTAGGATGGACGGAGCGGCTAGCTCGAAGAACATTGTAAATGTTGATTATTGAATGAAATTTTAAACTAAGACTGCAATATACGGTGTGTTCTGGAGCCCCCGGATTGACGAACCCCGAAGTGTGTTCCACTCCCATATCCCTGGGATAAAGAACTCATCTCGAGCAAGGGTCGTGACAGCTGTACGTCGGCGGGCGACTACACTACTCTGCATTATCGTTTGCATAGATATACTTTTTTTTTCTCGTTTCGTCATAATCCGTTCAATTGCCTTTAAAATGTCTTACACTGACACACGGACAGAACGAAGATAGCATACTTGTGTCTTCCACACAGTAACTGGCATACAAGCCTAGAAATGAAATCCACAAAAATGTAATAGTACACTGTGTTACACCTAGCTGTGAAGGTGGGTGACGTCGCATATAAGGGGAAACTGAAAGGGGGAGAAAGATGCAAGTAGCTTATTTCCACGCTGTGGGTACAGTACCAAAAACATGGGATTCATGAACTCAGCATTTACGCTGTGACATGCAACTGAAGCCTCAAAGTTACACTCGTAATTTCTGGATTTTGTATCGTCCGGTGTGACAAAGAACACAACCGCATCTGTTTCCTTCCTCAAGTGAAAGGGTAAGAGGCACCCGCTCTGTTGCGTCCTCTAGAAAGAGGATGAGTGTCCAAGAGACGGAAACAGATCCAGTTTCAGAAAGGTTGTGTTCTATAGAATACCGGACTCTGTAATCGCGAGTGTTATAGACCATCAACAGAACCGTTAAAAAAACTTTGTGGTCTTAGTCCGCAAACGAACTATACCGACCGAGCGACCGCCGCTTGTCGGTGAAGTTAGTGTCAACTTTAGCGGATAGAGGGTGTCACGTGGTCAGCGCAACGGATCCCCAAGGCCCTTAATCTCGGTTTTCTAGACCGGAGCCTCCACTTTTCCACTCAAGTAGCTCCTCAATTATACTCGAGACTGAGTGAACCCCGTTCCAGACCCACAACTTCTCAGAAAATCTGGTAGCGCTGTGAATCAAACTCGGGACTTCTGGATCTATAGCCAAGAACTCTTGATTACTAGACCGAAAATTAGTCTCCAGTGTGTAAAACAGTCAGTACCCACTATCGGACACGAACGCATGTCACAGTCTGAAATCTGCAACGAAACCAAACTCAGCAGTTTCAGGTCCGCCCATCTACATGGCCGTTGTCGATTACGGGCACCTTGTTTACAGTCTTGGAGCGGTCGCGGGAAAGGCATTGCGTCTTTGTCACTGCGCAACATAGTGCGACAGTTCGATGGTTACCTACCCAAAGAGTACCGATTTGCAGGTTACTGTGTGTACCTTTAAGCTGTAGGTCAGTGAAGTGGGTACTGACCGGTCAGAAAACTCTGCTACCACACATCAATTTCGTATTTCCAGTCACGTTTGGAATACGGAGGTTAAATGGAACACGTTTGTCTCTCTTCTTTCTCACTTTCTGTGACTGTATCAACTGCGCTGATCACAGTGGCCGCCCGGTCTAAGACATGAACTGTCTTCGTCCGCTTGAACATTGGTATCGTGGGTTCGAATTCGACTCAAGGCATGGATGTGTGTTTGTTTTAGGTAGCGGCCTTGCGACGTGCTGCTACCCCGTCCGAGGACTGTCTAAGATTAAGGTACTGAAGTGAAACCAGCGTTTCAGGGATGTCGTATGCTCCAAGTGGGAGCAACAGGAACAGAAGAAGAAGATATATTAGAGTAATTGTGAACTAGGAATAGGGAGACACACCACACGAGGAAACTGTATCCAATTTAACATGACTCTGATACTCACTTGGCGGGAGACACAGACCTTTATCAACGTACCCAGAAACCTACACTCGGACAAGAAAATGAGTGTTCAATTGACGATTCAAGGCAGAGTGTAAAAAGTGTGAATAAAAATCGTTCTTAATATTGTTTGCAGCATCCTGTTGTGTTGTCTGTTCCAATTTTGCACTCTCTCTGCACCGTCTTTGTGCAGCTTCGTCCACATATTAAAATTCACACTTCGAAGGTTTCTTTGTCTCTTTTTCGAGCTGCGAATTTTAATATATGGACGAAGCTGTACAGAGACAGCGAAATGAGAGTGATGAAAATGGAAAATCATTCTGTCGAGATCTTAACGTAATTCTTTCAGTTAGGTATGTCAAAGTTCACTTTTTCAAAATTAAGTATTTTCTTTTCATGGTGTCTTTCATTATCCTAAATTTATAGAATTCTTAATCTACATTTTTACATTCACGGAGGTCGCCCACAGCACATCTCCCAATTTCGTAGTTATGGCGAAGAACAGACAATGGGCGGGATGCAACTACGTGTATCTGATGCGCAGTCGCTAAGAGAACTTGTTCGTCTCGTGTAAGCACAAAATGTAGTATTTACAGGAGGCCAAAGAGCTGGAGCGTCTTACTCGCATTGTAAATAAAGTAAAAAGCAAAGGTATCCCTGTAACAGGTCGTGGGGGCCCGTAGGGTTGTGAGACGTCGAGGCTCCCACATTTTCTAGATAATCGGCTCACAGATGGCGGTGAGGTTGTCAGCCCTACGCGCCGGCCGCCCTTTACTTACTTACTTACTTACTTACTNCCAGAACAATCCAATCAATACAATCCCAACCTATCTCTCTAAGATCCATTTTAATATTGTCCACCCACCTACGCCTTGGTCTTCCCAGTGGTCTCTTTCCTTCTGGCTTCCCACCAATATCCTATACGCATTCCTCGTCTTCCCCATTCGTGCTACATGACCTGCCCAGGCCGCCCTTTACCTCCAAGAATATTCCTGGTACTCATTTCTGTTAGAGGCTGAGTCGACCCCAGGGCCATAGTGCGGCTGGAAGGATTAGGTCAACTGAAAGAATCCAATGACCTCATCGGGACTTTAACCCGCGACCTTCCGGCTTGTAGCATAGTGCCTCAACCAACTACGCTACCGCGTGCCCCCGTACTCGCACTGTGCACTCTTATAGTAAATACTAGTACTGCGTGGGAGCCGAAATAGCTCAGTCGGTATAGCGGACTAGGCTACGGGCTGGGAGACCAGTGTTCGATACTTCGCAGGGGAAAGAGATTTTCCTCTTCTCCAAAGCGTCCATGCCAGTACAGAGGCCCACCAAATATCTTATCCAATTTGCATTGGGGTAATGTGGCATCAGCGTGAATCTCACCACTCATCTCCGTCTAGTTCTGAGGTCAAAAACGATGGAGCAATACCTTCACTCCCCCATATGCTTTCATAACATAGTGATTAATTACGCCATTAAATACAGGGATAACTTTACCTTACCTGTTATTGTTACTGCGCAATTTGTTATACGCATCTATGACGTATAGCATGGTTTGACCCTGTTCGAAGAGGTTGATGGGTATATTAGTTTGTAAACGGTTCGGGTCGCTGGAAGTCAGAGTTCAGTAACACATGATGTCACTCAACACATTAATATCCATGACACAACGAACGAGAATCATGCAAATGAGGCGAGCACAGGGGCTCTATGTCAATGTTTATACTGAAATTAAGCTTGAAGTCTTATATAATACGGTTTGCATAACAGCAGCAAGAAAGTCTGCTGCTGCCCTGTACACGGGATCCAGTTAACTGAAATCTACTTCATTTTACAAAGTACAACGTGTCGTTTATTAAAAAGAAAATACCTGCACAACCTTCCCTCCGCCTTCTATTTTACTGAATTCTTCGTTCACAAAACCAAATAAATGCAAAAACCACCAATGATCGAACAAAGACAGTTAATGCCTTAGACCGCGCGGCACTGAGATCGGTAATTGGGCATATGCCTAATTAAATATTAAATCAAATCTCTGGAGGGCAATCTTGAATTTGTATTTGCCGTTGCCATAAAATGACCTTTCCCATGTTCTGGCTGCCATATTGTTCCCCGTACTCCCAAGTATCTTTCAGTCTCTTTAGTTTAGTTCATGAGAGTCTGTAAGCAGCTTACATTGCAATTACATAGCCTCTTACACATTTCTACTGTCACAGCTGCTTCTTCCACGTACAGTTCCTCATGCGTCTGACACGTTTCATGACTCTCTCTTAATATACCCACTGAGAGTCTGTTATGAAAAGCAAAGACGTTTAACAATGGTCCAAGTATCGAGATTATATACAGTCGAATTATTAATGATAATGTCAGAACATGATTCTGAAAAGAATCCAACGGCTAACACTTCTTGTTATTTAGTAGCCGGTAGAGCTCAGTCGGCATAGCGACTGGCTACCAGATGGACGACAGAGGGGTCGCATTTCGAGTCCCGGTACGGTCGAGAATTTTCTCTTCCCCACGTAGTCCAGACTGGCTCTAGGGTTCACCCAGCCTCCTATACAATGGGTAATGGGAGGTTTTCCCCGGGGTAAAACGGCCAGGGCGTGAAACTTACCACTCACATCCAACCAGTGGCAAGATCAAGAAAACGTGGATCTATACATCCACTCCCTCATATGCCTTCATGGTGTAGTGCTTAATTGGTTAAGCACAGGGGCAACTTTACCTTTACGTTATCAATTTTTACCACTTTCTGTTGATAAGTCTAGGTGTCGAAGCCACTTCACTTAGTAGGGAGAGTCTGCTCTAACTTGGCGTGGTGGCAAAGCTTCAAACTTCTCTTCGTGAGGTGCTCAGTTAGGACATCGAATATCCTGAGATTTGACGTGGTTTCCCTCGGCCACTCCAGGGAAATTTTGGAATAGAATAAGGTCACTGCAACGGTTGCTTAAGTTACACGAGACTCAGCAAAATCAGTTCAGAGAGTTGTACATAGTTTGAATACTCGGGGCGGCGGGCCGAAAAACCTGTGACTAACTTCCTTTCTCCGTTCCGTGAAAATGAATTTCAGGCAAGTTGCAATATGAAGATCCTGTACTTCTGGGATGAGACTACGTGTAGTTCAGTGGATAGATACCGACGTTTCGAAGGAACGTGATTCCATCTCGAGGTACTTCAGAAATTTTGGTACCCGCTTACCAAACTCTACGACCTCACAGTCCAGAATATACATTTACATGAGGCTTAGATATATATGTAAATGGGAGGTGTAGAAATTGTATTTTTATACCAGTCGGTGGTAATTTCAAATTAAGTAAAGTTAAATTTGTTCTCGGGTTTTAATTATTTAAGAATCTAAGCAACATGATGTGAAGACGTATGGGAGAATGGAGGTATAGCTCCACCATTCTTAACACCGGCACTAGACTGTAGTGCATGGCCAGTTTCAGGTCCCTGCCGCTTTACCCCTGAGGAAATAGCTCCCGGTACCCACTGGATAGGAGGCTTGGTGGGTCCCAGGGGCGGTATGGACGTTATGGGGAAGAGAAGAACTCAACCCCGACACTTCTGTCGTCCAGCCCGCTATACAGACTGCGCTGTTCGAGCTAGCTCGTTTCACTTTCTCACCGAATTATCTGAACAGGCAGAAACCGTGCTTGTTCCTCGTCGGGGTGCCAGTTGGTGCTTCATCGGACTGTACCCGGAGGTTTATAACACAATTTTCCTCGCCCCGCCCCAATTTAAGACACTTCCCCCCACCAGCACACTCGAGATACATATCTGCCTCTAAATTAGGGGTTTCGCGGAAGCCAAGAAGTACATAAAAAGCCAAGTGAATAACCCAGACCCCACCCCCTACTGCGCTACTGCTTGTATTTGCAATTCAGGACAGGGAAAAAGAAAGCAAAGCGTTGTTTCCTAACTTGCCAAGGATTCATTTGGTTTTAATCCGGCTTATGTGTTCACTTGGGATAAATGATGCTCAGGCCGAAGGTACTTAGACACAAATAACAGGCGTCATTATGTTTCACTTACTATTTAAGCCATTTTAAGTGATACTTTGGGTGTCTTCAAATGATATAAAAGGCTTAACGTTGGATTTGAGGTTCTCAGAGGTGACGGTGTTGAGTTCTATCTTCTGCAATATAACGTCATGTAGTCCAGAGAAAGCCAACGGACGTTTCGGAAGAACATATCGCCTACATCTTCAGGGCAGAAGAGTAAACAGAGGAAGAAAGCAGCATGGAGCATGCATGAAGAAGAGTTCTGCTTGCTACCTGCGACATGTTCCTCCGAAACGTCGGTTGGCTTTCGCCTGACTATATGGCTTTATATCCCAGAAGACGGAATTCTTCATAAACATCTTTGGTTACATGAAGAACATATAACTGTTTATTTAAAATAATGGGTGGCCAGCGATAAAACTGATTTGAACAATGATTACTTTCGAAAATATGCAACAACTAGTTAACGCTATGGAGCTGAGTCATTCTTATGAACACACCAGTCGCTCAGCTACTCCAGAATTTCCCAACATGTTACGAATCCCGAAGGCTCACTACCGTGTTCACTAGAAAACGCCAATGGTCCTTATCCTGAGCCGAATTAAACCAGTCCCTATCGCTCCAACCTATTTCCCTAAGATTCCCTAGTATTGGGGGCACGCGGTAGCGTAGTTGGTTGAGGTACTATGCTACAAGCCGGAAGGTCAAGAGTTCGAGTCCCGATGAGGTGGATTATGTTCAATTAACCTGATCCTTCCAGCCGCACTATGGCCTTGTGGTCGTCTCAGCCTCTAACAGAAATGAGTACCAGGAATTGTCCTGGGGTGTAAGGGGCGGCCGGCGCGTAGGGCTCACAACCTTACCGCCATCTGTGAACCGACTGTCTATATAATGTGGGACACTCGACGTCTCACAACCCTATGGGCCTTCACGGCCTGTTACAGGGATAGCTTTATCTTTTTTTTTTACATTTTATCATTATAATATTATTCCCCCATCTACACCTAGGACTTTCTAGTGGTATCTTTCCTTTTGGATTTCCCTCTAAAACCCTATAGCATTTCTGCTCTTTAAATGATACAAACTCCGTCCCAAGTGCAAACAATATATATTACATGTCTTTGATCTTGTTCCTTCTACACTACATGTTTCGGCCTCTATCGGCCATCATCAGGCGTATACTCTTAACGTTGCTGCCACACTGAACCCAGGATGCTTAAATATAATATTTCTGCTCTTATCATGCATGCCACATGCCCTTCCCATCTCATCTTCTTTGACTTAATCATAATAATTTTATTTGGCAAAAAGTATAAGATGTGAAGTTCGTCATTGTGCAATTTTCTCCAATCTCGCAAGAAAGCGCATTAATTTTAAAATAATGACTCTTCTTAATATTCTCGCTCTCCTTCTCTGCAAATTAAAATTTGTATCAGAGGGACGAAATAAGTATGTATTTTATTTTATTATNAAATTGTTGCACAATTTAGCTCAGAGGTCTCCTAGAGACATGAGGATCTTTTACGTGCCGTAAATCTACGACACGGGACCCACGGCTTAAAGTCCCTCCTGGAGGACTTGTTCCCTGAATTTTTTCGCCCTTAAAAATTCCACGACCTCCGCCGGGTTTGAACCCGCGTACCTTGAGTCATGAGGTGGGAACGTTACCTCAAGACTACGGAGGCCGCTTCCCCGGTACCCACTGTATAGGAGGTTGGGTGGACCCCAGGGCCCGTATGGACGACATGGAGAAGTGAAAATTCTTGACTTTACCGGAACTTGAACTCCGACCTCTCGATCATCCAGCCAGTAGCCAGTCGTTATACTGAGTAAGCAATCCCGGCTATGAAATAATAACATACTAATGAATGAATTGAGTGACAAACTAAGTATGGTGTTAATTAGTTCTTGGGTTCTTACACAGTGTTTCTGTGGGCGATGTTACTGACCCTGAAGATGAAGGCAGCCTGAACCTCCGAATCAATGGCAACTTCCTCCACAACCACAAGACGTGACAACCCAAGAGCAGGATTAACATCAATAAATAAGCTGCGCCAAAGCCTAAAATCAGTAAATAAGTAACATATAACGAACTAGACAACAAGCAATAAACTGCGTGCTATTATGAAACAACAAGGCTCTTCATGCAAAGTATCGGACATGTACTTAAGTCTATCATCGTCACGTGCCTCGTCACTAACTCTGAGCACATTTCGACTCGTTCCGACCTCATCAAATTTGTTTCTACGTCTCCTCTAAGGCCTCCGAAACGCACAGCCGTTTCTCGGGCTGCAGTTCCATGTAGTTATATCAAAGTGATTATGTGAGTTTATATAATCACAAACTGGTTTCCTAACATCTATTTTAATATTATCCTCCAATCTATGCCTTCGTGTTTCAAGTGGCCTTCATCCATATATTTTCCTAAACTTGAGTCCTGTATGGCTTCATTTTGTACAGTGCATTTATATGTTCAGCCCATGATGACTCCTGATTGGTAGGCCTCTCACATGAGGAAGAGGTGGGGAAATTCTGAAGTTTCAGACCATAGGCATATATTGTGTCAAATTCCTAGTTACTAGGCTAATTGTAGGTCAACCTATTTATTGAAGAATGCCGTCTTCTGGGATGTGGCGTCGTGTAGATCTTGTGCGAACTGACGTTCCTCCGAAACGTCGGTTGATATAAGATCTACACGGCGCCACATCTCAGAAGACGACATTCTTCATACTCACTGCCATGAGAACGTCAAATCTTACAACCTGTTTATTGTTACATCATGTTATGGCCTATACTTACGCAGTTTAACAAATTTGGAGAGATGTTTTATTTCTTATTTTTAAAAATAAGTTCAGGAAGAAAATTTGATGGTTGTTACATCATGGTTACTAATGTCATTACCTCAGAATCTGCCTGGAGTGACTGAATACAACCACGAAACTTTAGCGGAAGCCACAATCCTGTTTGGAGAGTAAACGTTTCTCCACTTCAATTTTAGCTATGTCGAGGAACTGTAAATATAAATTTAAATGCTTGTTTAAGACCACGCTCTCTGAAGTTTCTTTTACGACAAGACTCGTCACATTTTTAAGACGAATAAAGCACTGACATACCGTTTTTGAACCTGAAGGAAATTCTCGTGGGTAGCACAAGACCGAATGGTGGGCTGCCTTCGCCCTCTAGGGGCCAGCTGGGCAGCCTTGATTTGGGCCATAAACATGCCTACAACTTCGATACGATCTACAAAGACTGATCACTAAAGCTTGTTTAATTATTAATTTATATTTACAGCCAATGCCTCAAAGAGATCAACAGGAGCCTGGAAATATACAATACGAATAAACAAGGGGTCCAAAATATATATACGCAATATAATAGAGGTTATCTAGGGACATTTTCCGTATGTATTAAACTTGGTTTACCAATAAATTATTTAAGCAGATATTTTGTATGTTTAAGCGCGTTGAACATTTTAATAGAGGTCATATGCAGACATTTTCAAAGTTGAACCTAAAGGAACCGAGAGCAGATATTTTGTTCGTTTAAGTGTGTATAGATTTTTAGGTTTCCCTTCATTTAATAAATAAATAAATTTAAAAATGAGACTTTCCGTCATCTAAACAATTGAAACAAACATGTCGATGGAAGGCAAAGAACAATAGGTCAACAATTCAATGAAACGAAATTCCCACAATCTTACTAACTTATCACATTTTTTCAGTTGAGTAAGAGCATATTTTGGGCTTTCTAGGCCAGGGTTTTGGTCCTAACGGCCCTGCTAGCTCCTTTCCCCCACCAGGCCAGGCGCCTGTTCACAACTATCCTCACCATATAGATTGACGCACTGAAGGGAAGCAGACATCGTCCCCCTCAAAACAACTGAGTGGCTTTTAGTCCGCAAGAGAACTATACCGACCGAGCGACCGCCACTTATCGGCGAAGTTAGTCCCAACTTTTGCGGACACAGGATGTCGCGTGGTCAGTGTAACGGATTCCCACGGCCGTTAATCTTGGTTTTCTAGACGGGAATGACTCCTCAATTATCCTCACGAGGCTGAGTGGACTCCGTTCCAGACCCCCTACTTCTCAGAAAATCTGGTAGCGCCGAGAATCAAACCCGGGACCTCTGGATTTGTAGCCAGGAACTCTGACAACTATACCACAAAGGCAGCCGACATCGCCCCAAATTGTGTCTAAAATTTATTGTTTATAATATAATGAATTTCAGTTTGAGCGTCTTTTGAAGTATAATGAGCCAAGGCTGCCTGAGCAGTTCGCCTCCCACCTCCCGTCATGAAACTTAATCGAATTCCGTTAAATGGTCATGAAATATGCGGACGTACAGGGCTTTACATTATGCGTTTACTTCACATGTTTCTTGTAAGGAACGGTTGATTCTGGGTCCCGTATATTCAGACTGGCTTGTGACAAAGGAGTGAAAATCACTGTGCCGTAACAAAGCGGTAGGAGAAGCCGGAGACTTCAATTGTTGTCCTGAGAGGAAGAAGCAAGCGGAAAGCGAGGCGAGATCTTGTTTCCCTTGAGTTACAGCAGGAAGGCTCTTCCTTACACAGCTAGCTCTGTACTCAGGAGCGCTGAATTCATTCCGCGCTCTGATAAGAGGGAAATCCATTACAGCTTGTGCCATAAATCGCCATCTTAGAGCTGGTTCCGTGTTTCTTTATGGGAATATACTGAATCGCGAACCGTCTAACTACCTAATATGTTTCGCTATTCTAAACAACTATTGAGCCAAAAACAAATTACCTTACCAACATACTAACTGGAAAATGAATTAGCTAAATAACAATGCTCGGTCTAAGGCATGTACTGTATTCGCTCGCTTGGAAACCGGGATCGTAGGTTCGAATCCCACTCAGGACATGGATGTTTAGTTTGTGTGTGTGCGTTTTTCTATGTTTGTGTACAGGTAGAGGCCTTGCGACGAGCTGATCACCCGCCCAAGGAGTTCTACCAATTGTGTAAGATCTAGAAAAACCGAAGTGAACGGAGAAGTTCATGGAGGTAGGCCTAGGCCCACTGGGGCTGTAGTGCCAAGAAAGAAGAAGAAGAAAATAACTATGCTTACTAACAATTAATCAAAGATCTAACTAACTAACTAATCAACACACCTGCTAACTAAATGACTAATATACAACTATCCTAACCGATGAATCCGCACACAACAAAGTAACTAATTAGCTAACTAACTAGATACAATTGAACTACCTTTCATTCATTCATGCATTCACCAATGGCGCTAAAGCCCTTTGTTGGGCCCTGGACTCTTCTTCAGTTTCATAATCTTTTTTTACGCAGACGGTAGGACTCCTTGGACGGGGGATTCGTATAATCATAACATTTTGTCTTCAATATTTTCCTCACTGTTCACCGAGATTTACCAAGCTGATTCTCCCGAGGTTTCAGAAAGTAAATCATACACACATTTCCTTCCCCCCCTCCCCAGTAATACAGGTCCTCCAAACATGTTCCTTCTTGAATTTATCTTCTTAAAAATATTACGTACATTTTCTCGAAATGAGTACCAGGAATCTTCTTGGGGGTAAAGTGCTTTCGGTGAGTAAGGTTGACAACCTCAGCCATCTGTGAGCCGATTATCTAGAAAATGTGGGAGCCTCGACGTCTCCCAACCCTATGGGTCTTCAAGGCCTGTTACAGGGATAGCTTTACTTTTACCCTATCCACAGCGTACAGACCGGCCCTGGGGCTCATCTAGCCTCCTCTCCATTGGGTACCAGGGGGGCTCTTCCAGGTGCAAAGCGACCGGGGAATGAAGTTAACAACTTACTTATATTTAGCGCCGGGTTAAGAAAGCGTGGATCCTTACCTCCATTCCTCCACAGTTTTTCACAGCATGATACTTAATTCATTAAACAAAGGACAAGTTTACCTTTACTTGACAATATTAAATATAGTGTAAGAACTGCTAATAACCCTGATACTCAAACGTCACTGTAATTAAGTTTTAAAAGACAATGGTAGGTATTAATACGACGTTCCATTTTCCGACCTTATCCATTTTCTAGTTTTTATGTGAAACGACTTCTTGGAGGTTCGGAGATAGGGACTAGTTCTACAGATAGGGCCTGAGAGAGTTGATTGTTTTACCTGAGGAGGCTGACAGAGTCCAGCTTTGGAAGTTTCATTCTAAATAGGAAATTTGGAAGACGGATAGCGTCGAAAAAATTGGTCATTTTAGAAATAGTGGGACAGTCCCTTAAGTAAGTCATCGCCGTTTCCTTCCATATCCCTTCCATTTAATTACGCATATTTTTAAGCATAACAGCATGAAAAAGGTTCAAACACTTCTGACTTTTATTCGGCAGGCGTTCGACTCTCAGACAGAACAACCAATTTCTTAGTAAAGATTTTCGTGAATTTTCTGTCCTTCCAGGCAAATGCGTGAGAATTATCTTAAAACTAGGTCATTACCGATTCCTGCCAAATCATTTCCAATTAATTATTCACTAGCATTATCCTACCATTCAAAGTTATATAGTAAATAAATAAATAGCCATCCATACAGGCAATCTGAGAAAGTTTAATTACTAAACCGATAAATTACATAAGAGGAGGGAATATCCTTCGGCACCACTAGGTGGACCGTCTGTATTTCTCGGACCACACGTCGAAAGGAGTGGCTCCTAACTGGTATCGAAACAACAGACGTTTGGCACCAAGAACAGCGAAGAGCTTATGGGTGTGTCGCTCGATCGGTCCGACAGACGCAGAGACAATCGGTCGCCTCTCACACAGTAAATTATCTGCAGAGGGTGCTCCCAGAATGGACGTTACGTGACTGTCTGGCCTGTGCTGATTTGGCAGCCAGCGGATCGCGTGCTCGTCGGCCATCTGCAAGTAATCGAGCGCACATACCCGTGCGAAAAAAACAAGTGAAGCTCATTTCAGGAACAAGTAGATTGGGCATCACACAGCCTGGTATCTGCTTGCTTCGAAAGTATCCAATCGTAATGTTGGCACTGTCAGTAAGGAAAGTTGTCTCTAAACTTGTGAACTTTCATAGCTCTGCAACTTTCGACCATTAGAATTGTCACTACCTCACTAAAGTGGTCTATTAGTTTTTTTTTTTAATTATTTTTAAGGACTGCATCCTGTGTCTATATACAATGAGCATATATAATTTTTACCGTCAACGCAACAATATTTTATTATTTATTTATCTATAAAACAGGCACGTGTTTCCACCTTAAAAGAGTCATCTTCAGATGCTGCAAGTTTCTCCCATACGGTTTAGAAAAATGGGAATATTGGCGTTTCAGTTCAATCTGGGAGAAACTTTCATTACCTGAAGATGACCCATTTGAGGTCGAAACATGTAGTGCGTGCTTTATAAATAAATAATTATTGTTGGGTTTACGGTAAAAATTATATATGTTCATGGTCTATAAGTTATGGTCACCATGTCAAACTATACGTTAGTTTCACACAGTGACGAAAAACTCTGCTTCCTGTTTTAAAAATATGTCAATATCACCGATTGTAACCCAGCACAAGATTGTTTCCGATTCTTTTTAAGATGTATGTCATCGTCGTCGTCATGATCATCATTTCATGATTAGGCGAATCGCCTGTTCCGGGCTGCAATATTGTTACGTCTCCTTCCATCCTTACTTGGTCTTCCTACGTCCCGTCTCCGAGACGGGCGACTTTTACAGGCTTGAAGTGGAACGCGACTTTGTTCCATCTGTTGCAAATGTATTTCCATGTCTTCGTGTTCTATACTTTTTTATATAAAGTGAAGGAACTCTCCCACCACGACGAAGTGGTAATCACAGGAGAGGAAGACATATGTAACCCTACACATTCCCCTTCTCACCCACTCGCTCAACAAACAAAAAAACAAACTCCGTGGCCTGTAGTCCGCAAGCGGATATACCGACTGAGCGACCGCCGCTGGTCGGCGAAGTTAGTGTCAACTTTAGCGGATAGCGGTTGTGTTGCGTGGTCAGCGCAACGAATCCCCACGGCCGTTAATCTCGGTTCTCTAGACCGGAGCCGCTATTTCCTTGAAATAGCTCCTCAATTTTCCTCACGAGGTGGAATGGACCCCGTTCCAGACCCATTATTTCTGAGAAAATCTGGTAGCGCCGGGAATCGAATCCGGACCTCTGGATCTGTACCCAGGTGATCACTAGACCACAGAGGCGGTCCTTAGTCACGCACTCACTAACTAAATTACAGATTAACACCCATAGAACAATTTCTTAATAATATAACTTCTTGTTGTCGTTGTTGTTCTTCTTCTTACTATTATTATACATCAGAGGACTTTGCTTTGTTCAATGTCTGCTCCTTATGTAAAAATTGTCCGTCTGCTAGACGTGCATCAGTTGCCATTGTTGTTTGCAGGGGCGTTGATGTATTTGGAACCAAAGCTGCTCTTCTTATGTTTTGTGATGGGCCTTGCTTCATACTAAAACACTACTTGCACTACGTACTTGTGTACGTATACACATTTTCTCCCGCCTCATAACGGCATAAACATTGTAAATTTAAGAGTACATATATTAATTTTATCACTTCTTATCGATAACTTTGTTTTTCTACTGGAATTTCTACTATCTTTGCTGCTGCTGCTGCTACTACTAGTACTGCTACTACTACTCTACTACTGCTGCTGCTACTACTACTACTACTACTACTACTACTACTACTACTACTACTACTACTACTACTACTACTACTACTACTACTACTACTACTACTACTACTACTACTACATAAACTTTATTGTTTTGTACTTTTTTATTGTTTTTCCTTTTTACTCGTGCTCACTTTGTAGATGGCCTCTGGGCTGTCAAATTGGCAAGTAAATAATAATTGAGTTGAACTGAATTGAATTATTATTACAGGGTTGGAAACGTTGTCACTGTGTATACAAGGTTCCTGACTGGAATGAGAAAGACGATAATGAGCAGGCCAGTTTCGGACCATGTGGGCTTGCCTCCTGACTGACTACACGCTCCTGCTATGTAACCTTCCATGATATGTATTTATTAAACACCTTGTACATATCCGCCCATGATTTAGCATTCCCACTGTCGGTTGGTGGAAAACGGTGTTTCTAGTCGAGTCTTGTGTCCATCCTGATCACCTGTCCGCGCCGCCCCTGTCGGAGTCATCGTTGTTATTCTGTTATTATCCGATCCAGCAGTAACTCATAGGTTCCAGTACCAGCTGGAGAACTATGCAGCGAACCGCGCCCTCCGCCTGCGGGGCATAACAAGTGGCGCCAGCGACACGAAATCAAGTGCAACACACGCCCAAATAAATAATAATCACGCTTCGCTCTTCAGAACTAGTATAAACCACTTAGACGCTTCCTTCGATATTTACTTTCTTCCAGACGATGGAAGTATTCTCCCCGGAGTGCATCTTAACCTTGAGTGTTCAAGGACCCAGGATCAAACCAACCAGAGAGTACCAGATGTAAACAAATGTTAGCTAAAATTCTATTGTAGAAACAACATTCTTACAACACACTGCTGTAGGAGTTCTACAAGCACTGTCAGAATAGAGACAATTGATCTGCATAACTTAGTAGAGATAGTAGAAACATCAGGTCTCCTTATTTGTCTAGTACTAGTTTCGAATCAGCAGAAGAGACGCGCTCCCGAAATATATCATCTAGCATTTGTAAGAATTCCTCCAGGCACATGGAAACCAAGTCTAAGCTCCGAAGCTTAAGGCAAAGCTAGGTCTACACACATTCTTAATGACACCATTACGTATGGTAGGTTAGCACCGGCTTCACACTCATAGAAAGGAGAACTAGCAGGCCGGTCTGACATGTGTTAGGACACTGGCCGGCGTATCAGTCGCCGTAGCTCGGAGTTTTCGTAATTTTATTCAAATCTTCTCCCAGCAAATGACGATATAGTAGCTGTACACTGAAACAGGCCACAGCCACATATTCCGAAATCCTTACGTATCGACCGCCTCCGTGGTCTAGTTGTCTGGATTCCTGGCTACAGATCCAGAGGTCCGTGTTCGATTCCCGGCGCTATCAGATTTTCTGAGAAGTAGTGGGTCTGGAATAGGGTCCACTCAGCCTCGTGAGGATAATTGAGGCGCTATTTCAAGGAAATAGTGGCTCCGGTCTAGAAAATCGAAGTTAACGGCCGTGGGGATTCGTAGCGCTGAGCACGCGACACCCTCTATCCGCTAAAGTTGACACTAAAGTCGCCGACAAGGGGCGGTCGCTCGGTCGGTATGGCTCGCTTGCGGACTAAAACCAAAGAGTTTGTTTGTCTCAGTAACTCAGAGTACAATTATTTTTAACTTACTCATGGAGCTGAGCCCTTCTGGAGGAGCCACCAATTCTGCAGCTACTCAAGAATTTCCCAGCATTTTATGAAACCCGAAGGTTCATTACCGTGTTCATAAGAGCCCTCCACTGGCCCCTATCCTGAGCCAGATCTATTCAATCCACACCATCCCATCTTATCTCTCTAAGATCCATTCTAATATTGTCCACCTGCTTACGCATTGGTCTTCCCAGTGGTCTCTTTCTTTCTGGCTTTCTCACCAATATCCTATACGCATTCCTCTTCTCCCCCACTCGTGCTACATACCCTGCCCACCTCATCTTCCTTGACTTGACCATTCTAATTGTACTTGGAGAAAAGTACAAGTTATGAAGCTCCTCATTATGCAGTTTTCTTCAACCTCCTGTCACTTCATCTCTCTTCGGTCCAAATATTCTCAACACCCTGTTCTCAAACACCCTCAGTCTATGTTCCTCCCTTAATGTCAGAGACCAAGTTTCACACCCATACAGAACCACAGGCAAAATTTTAGTTTTATATATTCTAATTTTTATGTTTTTGGACAACAGACGAGAAGACAAAAGGTTCTGGACTGAATGGTAGCAAGCATTACCCGAGTCCAATCGCCTCTTAATTTCCTCCTTAATCAGGTTTCGATCTGTTGTCGTTAACATAGCGTTACAAAAACTGCATGAACATCGTGAAAACATCTTTCAAGACATTGGCGACAGCAATGATGATATCACCTAGCTTACTCTAACTTAAACTAAACAAACTTAACCTAATCTACCCTAAACTAGCCTAACCTAAACTAACGTATTCTAACGTAACATTCAGTAAACTAACTTAAAGTTATCTAACCTAACTTAAGCTGTTCTAACCGAACGTAACGTAACGTAACGTAACGTAACCTAACCTAGTCTAAACTAGCCGAACCTACACAAACTTAACCTAATCTAAGCTAACTTAAAGTAACCTATCCTAAACTAGCCTAACCAACCTGGCCTAAACTATCTTAACCGAACTTACCTAGAGTAAACCAACTTAACGTAATCTAACCTAACAGAACTTTGCATAAACTAGCCCAAATTAGCCAGAAGACCAGAAGGGATACTGTTGCCCAAACTGCACATTTCATCATATTCGTGGTAACCACTGTGTATCTTAATTTTGAGTATTTAAACGATCTACCAGCATTATTCGAGAGTGTTATGAAGGAGCCCTACTCTGCTGTGCTCAAATTGCATCTGCTCACCTGTCTATTTTCTGATATCACTGTGATAGACGCAATGCATACTACTGGAGGAAACCCGATCTCTTTACCCGTTAACTCGCTTTCGTCCAGTGACATGACTATGGAAACCTCCAAGACACCTTTTTTATTAAGTCCAGAAGTTTCGTAAGATGACAGTAAGCGTGCCGGGGTTGCGCAATCCCCTTCCTCTAGAGTGTGTGTTTGCATTGCGATGCTGTCGGCTCTGCTTTGCTCTCGAAATCACGTGATCTGAATTGTGGGTTGTCGTCTGTTTGAGGAGCAAAAAATGTGTAACACGCTGAGAAGTTACAAGGGGAGTAGATTTAACAGAGCTGAGATACCATTTACTTACTTGTTCTGTATGTGACGAGAATCTCAGTGGCTTACAACGCTGCGTCGAATGGCTGGATGAGAGTGAATAATAAATTGGAAAGGATGTGATAAGAAGCGGCCATAGCCTATTCAAATATATCCTGGCAGGGACCCACGAAAACACGAGAAACTTCAGTCCGGATAAAAAAAAACTCCGTTGGTTTCAGTCCGCAAGCGAACTACACCGACCGAGTGACCGCCGCTTGTCGGCAAAGTTAGCGCCAACTTTAGCGAATTCAGGGTGTTGCGCGGTCAGCGCAATGGTTCCCCACGGCTGTTAATTTCGGATTTCTAGACCGGAGCCGCTCTTTCCTTGACATCTCTCCTTAATTATCCTCACGAGGCTGAGTGGACCCCGTTCCAGACCCACTACTTCTCACAAAATTTGGTAGCTCCGGGAATCCAACACGGACCTCTGGATCTGTAGCCAGGTAACCAGACAACTAGACCACAGAGGCGGTCTCAGTTCGGATAATCGGGGTCCAAAGCTTACCGGTTGTGGTATTGCTTGGTGTATACATTATTAACCGGTTCAAAAGGGACAAAACGGCAACAACAATGATCAAGAAGAGCAGCGTGAGTGCCACCTGAATAGTAAATTTCTAGTTATGTTAAACGCATGGGAAGCCTCGGTAGTTCACTCGATATAGCGACTAGGCTATAGAATGAACGACCGGGATTACATTCCCGCTATAGGCAAAAGATTTTTCTCTACTCCACAACGTCCAGAACGGCACTAGGGCCCACCGACCCGGGGGCTCTATCCCGCGAGGAACAAGATCGGAATATGAAACTGACAACTCACCTCTAGCTAGTGACGAGGTTAATAATGGTGGAGCTGTACCTCCACTCCTCAATATGCCTTCATGGCATAGTGTTTAATTATATAGTTAAATACAGTTATTATTACTTTTCATGAAATATGTTGATATGGAAAACGCTCCAGCTTCTTCACGTAAAACGGCCTAAAATGCCCAAAACCTGTGTTTTAAAATGATTGTCTAGTGTACGAGGCTTGAGTTTACAGCTTCGGAAATCAGGTGGATCGCTGCCTTCTGGGACGTGACGTGACCAGCTTTTCGGGGAAACCTGCTGCAACCATTTTGATTTAGCCAGAAAATGGAAGAAGTGAGTTCCTCTGAAAAGGTGGTTAATATCTATCAGTCCACAGAGTATCATATCGAAAAAGACAACATTCTACAATTTTCTTCTGTGTATATTATAAGCATAATATTTTCTCAGTTTCTAGAAATATTTTCTGGTGTTATTTTCTCTAGGTTGAACACTGTCTGGCGATAAAGAGCAACCATTCATTACATAAAACTACTGAACATGGTAACAGACCGAATATTTCAAGCGCAGACTCCCAATCTTCTGGGATGTGACGCCCTCAGGTATGAGTTCGCCAACATATTGGAGAAAAATACTGCATCCATATTCAGGATCGAAGATATTACCATGTATTCGGGGTTTAGCGTGACGAATAATAATGGGTTATGGATTCGATAATTGAATTTATTGGCACTTATTTACAACTACAAACAATTATAACAGCTCACACACTGAACTCATCAGTTATGAATTATGATTCCTGTCTGACGATTGCTTTCAACAGCGACTGTCTCACAAATGCCTCATTGGACTATCTCAGCATTATTGCGTATCCTCCATTTATAACTTCGGGAGAACCGAATACAGATCCCCATTTCCAACAGTTCACATTATTGCATGCTTATCCGTTGCTGTGGAAACCGCGTGTTAATTCCATAGCAACTCTGTTTCACTAATCCGGCTTTCAGACAGTGTTTACCTAACCGTTGCTTAGCAATGGACGTCTGTTCTGGCTCTGCTAATCCGGCTTTCAGGCGTCATGTCATAATATGCTGAGCAAGCAACAGGAGATTGTTACTCGTTTCTTGGTCTTCGCTTGTTCAGCATATCTTCGAACTTGAAGATGGAAACTGTACGTTCCAATTTCTGCAAACTTCCTCCTGACCACATGCGTCACATCCCAGCAGACAGCAACTCCTCACTGTCACTGCTGTGAGGACCAAAACTGTACAGTTAGCCCTGGGCTTCATTTCACTAACCACCGTGCTTTGAAGACATATGAAGGAGTGAAGGTAGCTCCACGGTTCTTAAACTCGGTCGGCACTCGGTAGACGTCAGTGGATAAACTCAAGAACAAATATTTGTCTTATATGCATTCCGTGGATGATGTTGCAACGTTGACGTGACGTCAAGTAGTACAGGTTGTAGCAGCGCCGTAATATTTCAGTAAAACGGAAGTGACATGCAGACAGAGCAGTAATTGTCAGTTTTATTGTTAATAACTGAGTGTCTGATAATTAAAAAAGGTCGTACGCGACATATGACATCTATATCGTGAAATATTACAGTGTAAGCTTGTCAGACCCGGTCACGGTAGCCGAGCGGTCTAAGGCGTGCACTGTCTTCGCTCGCTCGGAAGCCGGGTTCGTGGGTTCGAATCCCACTCAGGGCATGGATGTTTGTGTGCGTTTTTCTGTGTTTGTGTACAGGTAGAGGCCTTGCGACGAGCTGATCACCCGCCTAAGGAGTCCTACCGAATGTCTAAGATCTAGAGAAACCGAAGTGAACGGAGAAGTTCATGGAGGTAGGCCTAGGCCCACTGGGGCTGTAGTGCCAAGGAAAAAAAAGTAAGCTTGTCAGAAGTACTACTAACAAACGTACACCAGTTCAATACTCAACTTGCATTAGACGGAAAACGGATATTTCCATAAAAAAGATGGTATATTGAGCCTTGGGGAGACTTGAAACGAACAAAATAATTAGAGGTTGAAACTACTTAAAATAACTGTAATTATTATTCAGACACACATATTTGTAAAGATATGTGCAAAGGTCAAATTTGTCCTTGAGCCGATGCATTATGTCATGAAGACGATTATACCCTGAAGATGGAGACAGAAGTTCCTCTGGGACTTTTTTAACTATTTGCCAGACTGCGCGGTGTCAAAACCCCCCAAAACCATAATCTAAACAGAGTTCAATAGTAAATATTTTTCCTTTTCCTTGAATTACACAACTGTCGTGGTTACTCATAGAGGTCTCTTCCGTTCTTCCTGTTCATGAAGTGGAAGTTCTTTCCAAAAGAAAATTTTTTAGTACTTTAAAATAAATAAACACGGTTTTAAGATATAAATAAAACGCGCGATAATCGATATATTGAATCCATATTGATATCGAATATTTTTTTCCCGATATTATATCGTATAGACATAAATTTGCAGTAACATTTCTTAGACGTTTTAATATTAACGTGTTCTTGAAGTGCATATATTTACATGCTTATTTATTTATTTGTTAACTGCTATGTGGTGTCTCCACCTTATCGTGGTGAGGGGGTTTGAGTATGCCAAGGACCCTGAGAGCTATACCAGCGGTAGCGTAGCTACTGGCAGGGCCTCCCTTACTGGACAAGGTCAAAGGGTAGGCGTCAGACGAAGAGAGACACCAAAAACCAAAAACTGATGCCGGAAGCAGCGTCATCAGCAGCGACTTGAAGCACAGAGCAAATGATGCTCGAGATGGTTCAAGTTCGTATAGCAACAGGCGTGACCAGAGTGGTTTGAACGGCTGTTGTACTGCGATGTGGAAAGCAAATGGAAAAACTACCACATTATCACTTTTCCTGGATAGTCTCTTTCCAAAAACAGAGATACCATGTATGCGACCAGAAGACGAGGAAAAAGACGTAAGAAGATGCTGGATGACCTTGGGGACAGAAGAGGATATTCTCATTTGAAGGAGAATGCTCTAGATCGCATTTAATGGAGGAACTGTTTTGGAAGAGACTGTGGACCTGTTGTCTTGACAGATTACTGATGAAAAAAAAAATGTAATCATTTATGGCTTATTCATATGGTTTTACCAACTTTATTTAATTTCGTGTACTAATATCCTCAGGATTGAAGTAAGTTATACCTTGAAGAAGGCAGAATGTTCCTCCGCAACGTTGGTAACGCATGCTGTCGTTATTCAGAAAACTACAGTGCAAATCTTCAGTGCCTTGGAAACCCCATACTTTATTTACTGGATTGTAACAAGCTCATTTAAGCAATCGGTACCAGAACTTAAAACGTTTTAATTTTTAAGTTGGTTGTTTAACGACGCTGCCAGTATCAAACGTCGATGATCAGATATAAATATGGAGCAGTTGTTACGAAAAAACGGACAGGGGACACAGAAGTATTTCGTAGAAAATCTGCCTCACAGCGCCACATTGTACACCACATCATATGAACTGACCTGTCATCGAACCCGGGCCGCCGAGGTGTGAGACCAACAAAATATATTCAATTAAAAGTAAAATTTGCATTATAATTTATATAAACACACGTACAAGAAAAGAAAATTCTAATATAAACAAACAGAAGAGAGTATTTAATAAAGTTAAAAAGGTAAAGTCCCTGTGCTTAACTAATTAAGCACTATGCGATGAAGGCGTATGGAGGAATAGATGTATAGGTGCATATTTTCTTAACCTCGGCACTTGATGGAGGTGAGTGATCAGTTCACGTTCCGGCAGCTTTACTCCCCGGGGAAAAGCCCCGGTACCCATTGGATCGGAGGTTAGGTGGACCGCAGAGCCTGTCTGGACGACCTGGAGAAAATTATTGACTCTATCGGGACTCGAACTCCAGCCCCTCGGTTGTCCAGCCAATAGCCAGTCGCTATGCCGATTACGCTATCACGGCTCCTAGACAGTGTTTAATACTGAATTTAATTATGTGTTTGGAAATTAAAATAAACCGATAAAAATTCGATATCGACTTAGAAGTCGTAGATAACCAAATGGAATTCCATAATTATTGACATCCCCTGGCCTGTAAGAGTGAAACTTCCGTATTCATTAGGCAACTAACATTCATTCGCACCGTAAGCTGTTTTTTATATTACAAATGCAATACAGAATCCCATCTCCTCGGCCATCTTGGTGTTAGATACCAGCTGCATTTCATGCGCGTTTTTCAATGACTCTAGCCCCAGGAAACCGGCGGACAGCAGTTAAAGAGCTTCGCATAACCAACCAGTCGTGATTTTTCTGCCTTGTCCATATGAATAACTCAATTTAGAAGCGTCGTTACCCTTCAAAATGTTAATGAACTGCACTGCACTGCCCTTAGGATTGGCCATGTCTGATGCTAGGCCTCGCTAAGGAGGAGCTGTGATCATAATGCTTGAGCACTGAATGTTGCACAATCACGGTGATTGTGGAACTGCTGACACAGCTTAAATAACTACGCATTTGTAGACGCACTGATTTCTGCGGCTTTGATGAAGCAGCGTGGTTAGCCATTACTGTTGCTCTCGCGACAGACTGACAAACTTACGTTATGGATAATTCGGCCGTCCGTAACTACAACAATTAAATTAAATTTATGGTTAAGCTATATTAAAAGTTCCTCTTTTAAAGCTCCTCAGCCTTAACCTTCCACATTACCGGGAATGTTTCGTAAATTGCAAAAAATTTGTGCCAAAATTTATCCACTAATTTATCAAAATATTCCTGTTTGAATAACACCGCCTCTGTGGTCTACTGGTCAGAGTTCCTGGCTACAGATCCAGAGGTTCTGGTTCGATTCTCTGCCCTACCAGATTTTCTGAGAAGTGGTAGGTCTGGAACGGGGTCCACTCAGCCTCATGAGGATAGTTGAGGGGACAGTTCAAGGAAATAGCGGCTCCGGTTTATAAAACCGAAATTAACGGCCGTGGGGATTCGTTGAGCTGACACCTTCTATCCGCTAAAGTTGGTACTAACTTCGCCGACAAGCGGCGGTCGCTAGGTCGGTACACTTCGCTTGCGGACTTAAACCACGGAGTTTATTTTGTTTTGTATTTCCTGTTTGAGTACCTCTACCTTTTAATGTTTCATGATGCAGGTAAAACTTAATACAATAAATTGACAGCAAAATTATCCACTATTGTACGGTAGTATTCACGTTCGAATACTTCTTACACTTGTAGTACCATAATATCAGATGTAATTCATAAATTGCAATAAACTCACTTCAAAATATATTCACTTACTTCACAGTAATACACCTCTTCGAATGTTTGCCACCGATAAAGGACCAAAATTTATGCATTAACTTCTAATAATATTTCTGTTCGAATGTTCCTCTCCATAAACCGCCTACAAAGCCTGAAATTATTTTGTAAATTTTATAAATTTTCAGCAAATTTGTCCACTGTTTTGCTGTAATATTTATGTTGAATATCTCTCACTCTTCAATTTTCATAATGTCAGAACTGTTTCATAATCTGCAATAAATTCGCTTTAAAATTCATCCAATCACTTTTGGCAATATTTCTTTTCGAATTTTCTTCACAATGCCGGAAATGTTTCTTTAAGTTCTCGAGATATTTCTGTACGAATGCTTCTTGAGCTTAACCTTCTACAATTCCGGGGATATTAGTGCCCAAACTGTAGAGTGCAACTTGAGGGTGTCTTTGCGGCCATACCCATACTCTGGACGGTATGACAGCGCAAGCGTCCGGATGGGTGCTCGGGGTTCATCAGCTTCCTTTGCCAAAGTGTTTTCAATGCTTCAGCAAAGGGTGGATTTTCAGAATAACCTGACACAAATACAGTTGCTCCCTTTCAGTCCATGACATTAATCCTGAAGGCAGGCCGTGACATAACTCAGGCAGTTAGTCGCCGGCTTCCCACCGCGGCGGCCAGGTTTCGAGCCTGCGTGATTATGATGATGGAGAATTTGGTGGAATGAAGATTGGCAGGGGAAACCGAAGCACTCGGAGAAAACCTGTCCCAGCGCCACTTTGCCCACCACAAATTCCACTTGACCAGATCCGGGATCGAACCCGGGTCGCCGAGGTGGGAAGCCAGCGACTAACCACTTGAGCTATGGCGCGGCCATATGACCGAGGTTACTGAGTTAGATATGACTTGAAATGCGAGCGCATTTCTCTTGATAATGTGCAATATTTAACGATGTTACATTAACTAATGAGGTAATGTAATGTGGAGTGAACTTGATTTATAGACACCGGGTGTCCTGTAAGGTGTGCAGAGAAGTGGAGTCGTCTCATTTCCGGCTTCTTAAGAATAACTATGAAGCAGATGATTGCGAGGAGTTCTAATTGCTAATTATATTTGTTAGAACACCCAGAATAATATTAAAGGTGTCAAATTTAAAATTTATTTCTTAATAGTACAGTGAAGGCACGCGGTAGCGTAGTTGGTTGAGGTACTATGCTACAAGCCGGAAGGTCTCGGGTTCAAGTCCCGATGAGGTCATTCAATTTTTTTTTCAATTGACCTAATCCTTCCAGCCGCACTATGGCCCTGGGGTAGACTCAGCTTCTAACAGAAATGAATACCAGAAATTAATTAAATAATTTTCTTGGGGAGTAAAGCGCGGCCGACGCGTAAGGCTGATAACCTTACCGCCATCTTTGAGCCGATTGTCTAGATAGTGTGGGACCCTCAACGTCTCACAACCCTATGGGCCTTCACGGCCTGTTACAGGGATAGCTTTAATTTACTTTCTTACTTTTTACTAGTATAGTTTTTACATCTTCTGCTTGCTACCCTCAGAACTAAATGACATTAGATTTTTGTGGCTTCCACCTTACCTGCCTGTCTCCTGAAGCAACTAATGAAGTAAGAACGGAAGCTGTCTTCTGAGATGCGACGCCGTGTCTTCTGGCAACTAGTTACCAGCATTCTTGAGGAACCTGCCGCCTTCATTTTCAGGGTAGGAGAACACTGTTCACGGCGTCACATCTGAAAAGATAAAATATTCATGGACATCTACGTGAGAATTAAAACTTTCACTGAATACTGGCAACTAAACGGCCCTACGTGGTTATGCAACTTCTTAACAGAATCTCGCCCCTAGGGCGTTTCTTTCCCTCGTGGCTACGCTGTCTACTGCAAGTTGTTCATGCGACGCACTTTACAGACTGCATGAAAATGACAATTGGGCTTTGTTTTATTGGTTTGGATGTGTAAGGAATTGGACGCGCCTCACCCTCGTATCGGTACAGACAGAACGACCCACTTTCCAACACGATACAACAGCTCCAGGCAGGGTCCGCGTTCCACTGACTCAGTTTCCGTTTATAAAAGGGAGCTGAAACTACCATATTTCGTTGTGGAGCCTGATAGGAGCGTGGATGAATGATATTTGACGGTGAAAATTAAAATTGCAAACATATTACTTGTTATTGTTTCGGAGAAATTTCTGCCTCCACTTCCGCCTTTAAGATTAACCTTCTAAAATTAAGCGGTTCCAGATGTAACACCTGCTGTAACATATTAAAACTCCGCATTCTACCCACAGACTATATTCGTGTGTTTCGTATGATTTTCACAATAAACAGCGATTTTTCCCTTGAGCAGCATTAACCGGTTGATCATTGCAACGGGGACGTGTTTCCTGTGAGGTACGGCCTGAGTTCTTATATATTATTTAGAAGGAATTATGTCTTTAAGGCCGCGCCATAGTTCAAGCGGTTAGTCGCTGCCTTCCCACCGCTGCGGCCCGGGTTCGATCCCGGGTGTGTTCAAGTGGGATTTGTGGTGGACAAAATTGCGCTGGGGCAGGTTTTCTCCGAGTACTTCGGTTTCCCCTACCAATCTTCATTCCATTAAGTTCTCCGTCATCATAATCATCCGGGGTAGGCTACAATAGGCTAATCAGTGACCGCCGTGCTGAGTGGACCCAGTTGGACTTTACCCTCATTAAGCAAATTAAAAAAAAAATCTGTCCTTAAATGGTGGGGGTAGGTTATTCGGAAACGTAGATAACCATCTGTCATATTACACGGTGTCATAACTGAGAATATCGGATTCATATTGACATGGATTAATTCATCCTAAATCTAATTTATTAATTAGTTTAAATGAGAACTGGACTCATGACTGGAATAGAACCCGAGACTGTCGAACTTGAAGCAGCCTTATGTGAGAAAATATTGAAAGAGGTTAGCATGCAGAGATCGAAAAATAATGGGCTTGAAAGAGGACTAAATTTTTAAACACACTGTCTTTCTCAGTTAAATTAGCCCGTAGCTGAGGGAACTACGTTGACAAAAAGGGCACCAGATCTGAATGTAAAACCTGTCAAGCAAGCTGAAGGAATATTTCATTTCTTTGTCCAATTAGTAATCAGTCCGGCGCTGAGATAAATTAACGCCACTTGGGTGGGCCATTTTGTTCCTCACTGGACGCTTAGGCCTACCTTTGTTCGAGTTCTGATCTTCGGGAAGTGTCAGCAGGCTCGACGCCATTGCTGCCCAGTGTGAGGGCGCATATATGTGGGAAGGGTGGGGAGTGAAACCTCTGTCTTGTCCCTGTCGTCAGCAACATGACTCTGGGCTCCGATTTACTTCTATAAAGTCCATTTCAATGTTACGCTGTGACCCACGTCTAGGTCTCCCAAAGGGTCTCTTCATTTCAAATTTCCTAATTAAATTCTGGACCGCCTCTGTGGTCTCGTGGTCAGAGCTCCGGCCTATAGATCCAGAGATCTGTTGTTCGATTCCCGGCGCTACCAGATTTTCTGAGATGTAGCGGGTCTGGAACGGGGTCCACTCAGCCTCGTGAGGATAACTGAAGAGCTATTTCAAGGAAATAGCGGCTCCGGTCTAGAAAACCGAAATTAACGGCCGTGGGGATTCATTACGCTGACCATGCGACACCCTCTATCCGCAAAAGTTGGTACTAACTTCGCCGACAAGCGGCGGTCGCTCGGTCGGTATAATTCGTTTTTCGAATACAGACCACGGAGTTTTCTTTAATACAATTCTGTATGAGCTTAATAATTCCACATATGCTACATACCCCGCCGAGCTCATCCTTCTTGACCTGATAACTGTAATAATATCTGGCGTAGAGAGCAATTTGTGTAGATCCTCGTGATGCAGCGTTGTCCATTCTCCTGTCAGAGTCAAACACGTCCAATTTCACGCCCATATACTCGTACAACACGCCAGGTTGCAGTTTCGTGTATTTTAACTTTAATATTTTCAGGCAGAAGCCAGAATATAACCACTTTATTACCTGCAACCTATATATTTCTTAAATTTCCAAGTCTCCTTTCGCCCTTTCGTACCTAAAATTTTCAGCGATTTTCAGTTCACACTGTCCTATTTAAAATGTTAATATTTAATGCGTGCGTGCCTATTTTTGATTAAAAATATGGTATATATGGTATTAAGTTATCTGCGACATAATTCAACTAATACATTTTCAAATTTTATACTAGCATTGTAGTCTTATAGAATTCCCTCGTCATCTGTATATTCCTCACCCATCAGCTAATGATGGCCTGTCTGCTCAGAAACATATTGCTAAAGCAACAATAAAATTATCTGGCTGTGTGATTGTAACCTCTCCATTTCTGAACTGAAATGTAGCAAGAATTTCCTGACTTTAATGTGCTCTTAATTTCTTTGTGAAACATAATTTTTGTACTTAATTGCTTTTCTAAAATATACGTATATTCCTATGAATTTTAATTAATAAATAAATACCGAAATAAACCACTGTAAAGGGACTATTATATGACATGAAACAAGCGAACCTACAGCCCAGCATTCAATGTTTTCCGATGCTTATAATGAAGCTCTACCTAATGAAACTATCTAAACCTACTTGATCTGACAATAAAGTTCGCGAACTCATCGCGGTAAAAGTGCTACATACATACCTCATTGGTGAATATCACTGTGGTCGCCTCAAAGTACTCCCCTTGTGAAACTATGCACCGATACCAGCGCCTAGTTCACCTTTAAAAAGAAATTTGAAACTGGTTTTGTGGAATGGCCTTCATATTTTACGTCGTATCACTCCTGATGTAATCAATCTCATCAAAATACCTTCCTTTCAATATTTCTTTCATCTTCGGGAACAGAGAAAAGTTGTTGGGGGTGAATAGGGAGGGTGCTCCAGCACAGTTTCTTGTTTTAGCTAAAAACTCCCTCGCAGGTCTTTGGGACCATTTTTGCACACACCTTCCTCATGTCAAAATCTTCAGTTAAGATTTCCCTATTTCTCTGTCGATGTTCGCTTGCCCTGCTATGCTCCTGACAGTCAAAATTTTATGAACTTTTGCCATGTTTTCTTCAGTTTTGCTCGTTGCTGGCCGTCCTGAACTCTCTTCGTCAGTGACAATTTCTCTTACCTCAAAAAAAGCGTCACCAACTTGTAAACTGCACTTTTCTTCATAGCGTTATCCCCGTAAACTGATTTCGCTTCCACACCTGCCAAGTTTAACAAGAAGCTCCGACATTCACGCGACGGCACACCAAAACACACTCAGACAATAATAAACACCACGCAGTAAGAGACTGCCATAGATCAACAACAACACAGCTGTGCAACACTATCAAGCCATACCGAGGATTCTGTCCACTACTGCCACGGGAAGCACGCGGTGGCGAGTTCGTGAACTTTATTGTCAGACCTTGTATGTTCTTAATACAGTCAGTACATTAACCTTATAGAGCAACACGCTTTACCTTACTCTCATAATGCTTATAAGGAAGTTTTACCGATAAGCTGACACTATAGCACAAAATACAGTACCTTATCCTTAAAATGCATTTAACGAAGTTTCGCTTAATGATTAGGTCTGCTGGCAATAGATGTGACTCAGCACTACGAAGCTGGTAGTTAACTCGTACTTAGAAATTTACAAGCACATGTGGAAATATCTCGTATAAGTGGAATGAAGGCAGAATTATATGCAACTGTAGTATAAGAATTGGGTCTAAATGAATGGTAAGTTTCACTTTCCGGCTGCCTTTATCTCCAGCGAAAAGAGCTTCCACAGCCCACTGGACAGGAGAGTCGTGTAATGCAACTTTCTATCATGTAACAACTTCTGGTGACATGACAGAATGTTTTTACCGTATTTAATTACAAAATCGAAGTGATCAGCATAACACGGCCGTTGTGATGTCAGATGTCTTGTTGAGGACTAGACCAGAACAATTTACGGGTGATGCTTCGTTTGAAACATCCTGTTAGTGGTGACCCCATGTAGCTTCATAATGAGCGTTGCAACATCGCCCACACTACGCTGTGGCGGGAGACACCGACAGTGGTTTGATTAACTGTAACCTGCAGACATTTTGTTCAGTGAACTGCGTCTTGCGTTCCTCATTCTGCTGCGTGTGTCTGAAAGGGATTTCAGTGACGACTCTGAACAAATAAGTGCACTCATATTCACTTTAAAATTAACTAAACTAAAATCAATAATAGTAATAATAATATTAATGGGACACGCGGCAGCGTAGTTGGTTGAGGCACTATGATACAACCCGGAAGGTCGCGGGATCGAATCCCGATGAGGTGGATTTTTTCAACTTACCTAATACGTCCAGTCGCACTATGGCCCTGGGGTCGACTTAACCTCTAACAGAAATGAGTACCAGGAATATTCCTGGGGGTAAAGGGCGGCCGGCCGGTCACGGTAGCCGAGCGGTCTAAGGCATGCACTGTCTTCGCTCATTCGGAAGCCGGGATCGTGGGTTCGAATCCCACTCAGGGCATGGATGTTTGTGTGCGTTTTTCTGTATTTGTCTACAGGTAGAGGCCTTGCGACGAGCTGATCACTCTCCCAAGGAGTCCTACCGTATGTGTAAGATCGAGAAAAACCGAAGTGAAAGGAGAAGTTCATGGAGGTAGGCNAAAAAATTGTAGGAATTTAGGTTCTCACACAGTTGGTTTTGAAGAGTACCATTTCCCGGGATACAGCGATGTAGTCCGTTGAGTCAACTGAAGTCTCGGAGGACTATATCCTGCTCGCCGCCTGTTGGCATCTTGCTCGGTCTATTCTTTTATCCTGAAGATGGAGGCCACATGTTCCTCCGAAACGTCGGTTGACATTCAATTGACTACACGGCGTTATATCCCGGAAGATAGTATTATTCACTTACAAAAACCCTCTTACTCTTAAACGGGGATCGGCTCGACGCAAGGCCTCTCCCTACAGAGGATAACGTGGGAACATGGAAATACTCTATTCATTCCCGAGATTGATCTGACCCACAATTCCTGTCGCAAACAGTGCGAACAAGAAAGAGTACGGCTATTGTGATCGGTCAGTTTTAAATTGAAACAAGTGAAACTTCATAATTACTGTTTTTGCTCGCTTGGAAACCAGGATCGTGGATTCGAATCCCACTCAGGGCATGGATGTTTACCTTGTGTGTGTGCGTTTTTCTGTGTTTGTGTACAGGTAGAGGCCTTGCGACGAGCTGATCACCCGCCCAAGGAGTCCTACCGAATGTGTAAGATCTATAAAAACCGAAGTGAACGGTGAAGTTCATGGAACTAGGCCTAGGCCCACTGGGGCTGTAGTGCCGAGGGGGGTAAAAAATGCATAATGAGGGAGTTAATAATTTTTACTGTAGCATGTAGCACGCATGAAAGAGAAATGGAATACAAGGGGCTTTGGAGGGAAACCAGAAGAAAGGAAACCACTAGGAAGGTCTAGATGTAGACAAAAGGTAAGGTAAAGCTATCCCTGTAGAAGGCCATGAAGGCCCATAGGGTTGTGAGAGGTTGAGGCTCCCACATTTTCTAGATAGTCGTCTCACAGATGGCAGTAAGGTTGTCAGCTGTACGCCCCGGCCGCCTTTTACGCACTAGGAAAATTCCCGGTACTCATTTCTGTTAGAGGCTGAGTCGACTCCGGGGCAATAGTGCGGCTGGAAGGATTAGGTCATCTGGAAAAAAAAAAGAATCCACCTCATTGGGACTCGAACCAGCGAACTTCCGGCTTGTAGATGGATATTAAAATTTATACTTGAGAAATATGACTGCATTCATATAGCTCAGGACGGAGACCAATGGTGGGCTCTTTTGGAGACGCGTAAAGAACCTTGGGATTCCGTCAAATTTTGGGAAGTTTAGTGGTTCATCAACTTTGAGGATCCTCAAGAAGGACTCTGCTTCATAGAGTTTGTTAAGTAATGATGATAATGAAAACGATAATAACTGAAATTAACAAACTGTAAGAAATACTAGAACCTTGCCATGCAACAAAACGTGACAGCCTTCGAGAGAGAACAGGAACATGTCGGCATCTGGTAAAGCATAATGAAGAAAGAAATTTGAGAAATAATAAACTATGGAGAATTACTGATTAATGTACAGTGTGTGGGATGAGAAAGCAAAGATGGTACCCAAGAGCCACAGGTTCGACTGAAAGCCTACCGGGATCATTTCAGAAAGTTCAGAACAATTCCCGGTAAACATTCCACCCCAAAATTGCAGAAAACGACCATTCTGGGAACAGCATACGAGTACATCACTGATGTAGCTCTTAATTTAATTTTTAATGTGTTTTCTCTGAAGTCAGTAACCGCTCTACCTCCTCTGACAAACACTGTACTAACGTTGCACCACCGCATGTCTGCTATCGCTTCGGCAATCGCTGGTTATACCTGGCTCGGGTACCTGGGTGGCTAGCTAGGTTCGGCAAAGGTGGGCTTTTATCTAAGAATGTATTTCACGGATATACAAGGAGCGGTGAACTGAAAATGCGGAATTTTAGGTGAAACTGCGTAAATAGTTGCATCGGAAAGGGGCGAATGATTATAGAAAGTTTATAAATACATTACTTTTACACATAACATTATTTATATGTGACTACTTCATGGTAATGATGTGGCGACAATATGAGTGACACAGCCTAATTTCTTTATAGTTACCGCATGTAACTGAATGTTCGGACTGACAGTTAAATTTAATCTAATAATTGCCAGACTCGATATTTTAATTGATTTGATCAACAGATTGCCAAAGAACAGCTCTGTAAACACGGTCCAACACGTAACAATAGAGGAAACTGTGTTTTCCGTATACGCGATGACGTCACACAACAGTAGGTAGTGATCACGTGCCGTGTGTTTCCTGTGATGCATGTCCGTTCGGCGGCTATATAAATAAGAGTCCAAGAGGTTTCAGGGCAGTCACGAGCAGTAGTAGCGGCAGAGGCACGCGAACTGGAACTAGGAGTACAGAAGAGTACAGGAAGTCAGCCTGTGAAGATTTAACGTGTGATTTGAAGACTTTTTGTGTGATGTAGCAGTGATATTTGAAGTGTGCTATTAAGTGAGGCTTCTATAGTGTCTGTGTTATATCCGTAAAGACTAGTATGGACAGACTGAGAAGATTAGTGTGGAGTAGTCGTAAATTGTGTAAAACAGTAACAGTCTTATAATTATTTGTAGTTACGACCTGTAGGTCGTTAATAAATCCAATTATCAATCCGAACTCGGTCTATAGTCACTATGAGACGTGACAATATTTTGTAGATAATTGTAAAATTTGTTGAATCTTGTAATAAAACGACGAAAATGTGAGAATTGCTAAGTCCAAAATTTGTACACATTCGCTTCATCTACGTTCCGTCTTCGAGAGCCCAGACCTTCAGCAACAACAAGAACAACACATATACATAAAGGCACAGGATACTCTGTAACATGGCATGACAGTACACACACACAAATATGAGTTTTCCGTGATTTTCCTGTCCCCCAGGACGCCAAGAAAGTATCGCGATGAGGTCACGACAGTTTCCTTCCAAATCCTCTGAAATTTATCTATTATCCTACCATCCTAGTCTGTATGTTCTTGATACTGGAAAAATTTCGTTAAATAACCCAGAGAAAAGCAACAACAATATAACTGTTGTTACCACTGCTACACGTAAAATTGTCTCTGTACTTAATTAAGTAACATGAAGACGTATGACCTTGAAGACGTATGGAGGAGTGGAGGTATAGCTTTCCCATTCTTGACTTCGGTACCAGATGGATGTGAGTGATCAGTTTCACGACCCAGCCGCTTTAACCCCTAGGGAAACGGCCCCCGGTACCCATTGGACTCGAGGCTTGGTGAGTCCCAGAGACTGTTTTGACGCTTTGGAGATAAGAACATCTCTTTCCTCTGACGGGAATCGAACCCCAGCCTTCCAGCCCGTAGCATATTTCTATATCGACTGAGCTATCCCGGTTTTACCACCCATTACAGATATATTATTGATTTGGTGAAGAGTGAAAACATACAGTGCAACCTACAGAGGATGAATTCGCGAGAACCGTACTGGAAAACTCGTTCAAAACATAGGATGTTTCTTCTGTAAAATTGCATGCTCAAGATATGATGACGGAGGGACTGAAGTAAACCACGAAAACCCTGAGTTGGGGCAATCGGTGTCCCGGGCGAGTTTACTACATGCAGAATACAAGTCAGAATATTTGCAGCTTGGCCCAAATTGCTCCGTTTTTTGAAGGTGAGAGGCTTGGTCTGTCATGCTGAGGAGGTTGAGAACAGGGTGCAGAGGAGAAAATTGGACACAAAAGGGAGGGAGAGACAGGAGAATGGACATAATTGCATACTGAGGTGCTTCACAAACTGTACTCTTCACCGTGTGGTCAGATCGAGAGGGTTGAGACACATGAGTGAGGTGAGAGATGCATACAAAATTTTAGTCGAGAAATATGAATGTAAGAGACAACTTTAGGGCCGGGCCATAGCTCAAGCGGTTAGTCGCTGGCTTCCCACCGCGGCGGCCCGGGTTCGATCCCGGGTCTGCTCAAGTGAGATTTGTGGTGGACAAAGTGGCGCTGGTGCGGGTTTTCTCCGAGTACTTCGGTTTCCCCAGCCAATCTTCATTCTACCAAATTCTCCATCATCATAATCACTCGGGGCAGGCTACAATAGGCCAATCAGTGGCCGCCGTGCCGAGTGGACCCAGTTGGACTCCCCCCCCCTCACTAAGTGAATAAAAAAAAGAGACAACATTAAAGACTCAGGCATAGATGGATAATACCAGAACGGAAGTCAAGGGAACAGCGTTTGAGAAGGTAGACTGGATTAATCTCATTTCAGAGAGGGCGCAACGGCGGGTTTTTGTGATGTCCTGATTGTCACAGCTTCTCAAGAAAAAAACGAATGCCTTGAGTTGTCATACTGATCCAGTCGGTCTAGTGGATTTCACGCGATCAAGAAGCCGCTGAGTCTATTCTCTTGGTGAGTAGAGCTCTTGCAGACAGCTGACCATTACCGTGGCCTCCAGCATAATTACAACATAGGAACCCACTTGAGATCCCCCAATTACCCGAATACAAATTCCATGTTACAGTGCATTATTTTCACGTCAGATACCCCGCTATCAAAATTATACAAATGGCTTTGAAGATTAAGTCCAAGCCACGGAATTCCTATCTGGAGGCGAACTTATCTTAATTTATTTCCTTTAAATAGATCTCCCAACATTACTAGGTATATGTACGAAGCAGGTGGCCATTCTGAATACCTCCTGCTCTAATGACACACTGATCCAACTGAAGTTATGAAAGGCGCAATATCAACTGCGAGTATTAAGAAACGTCGTGTGACACATGGGCTTCCTTAGGAGCTGTAGCGCAGTTGGTTGAAGCACTATGCTACAAGCCGGAAAGTCGCGGGTTCGATTCCCGATGAGGTCATTGAATTTTACAACTGACCCAATCCTTCCAGCCGCACTATGGACTTCAGGTAGACTCAGCCTCTAAAAGAAATGTGTACCAGGAATCTTCCTCAGTGTAAAGTGTGACGGGCGCGTAAGGCTTAAAAACTCAGCGCCACGTGTGAGCTGACTGTCTAGAAAATGTGGGAGCCTCAACACCTGAGAACCTTATGGGCCTCCACGGCCTGTTAGAGGGAGAGCTTCACCGTACCCATACAAATCAAGGGGTAAATTATCCTATAACTTAAGCACAACAGACCACTGCAGGTCGCGGAGCAAGGGCCGAGAAGGCCTACCCCTCATACATTCATCCTGTAACTATGAACTTTTGAAGAATTATAAATGAATAATATTAAATAAACGACAGGGTAGGTAGGTGGATGAATGGATTTATGGATGGATGGTCGGAGAGACGGACAGGTGGATAGACTAATAGGTGATATATGTAAATTCCTTAAGCAACTAGACAGACAGGAAAGCTGATCCTACGGGCAGATAAAGAGGGTTGACTGATTCCCAAGTTATTTGAAATCTATATCGATTACAACGCTGTGTAGCCTAACATAACCGCATTCAGCATGAAAAGCCTAGGAACATAGGAAAACTGCAGTCACTGCTAATTTCGGAATGCGAATTGTGTATTTCCGGATATAATTCATGGGCTGACGCTGATCCAGCCAGCCCAGTATCAGGAATAAACTTTCTAGAGCTATTTCTGGTAGTATGTAATGTATGAACTCAGTGGCTTGTAGTCCGCAAGCGAACTATACCGACCGAGCGACCGCCGCTTGTCGGTGAAGTTAGTGCCAACTTTAGCGTAGAGAGGATGTCGCGTGTTCAGCGCAACGAATCCCCACGGCCATTAATTTCAGTTTTCTAAACCGGAGTCGCTGTTTCCTAAAAATAGGTCCTCAATTATTGTCATGAAGCTGAGTTGACCCCTGTCCAGACCCACTACTTCTCAGAAAATCTGGACCTCTGGATCTATAGCCAGGAAGTCTGACCACTAGACCACAGAGGCGGTCGTATCTAATGAAGACCTGAACTTAGTCATCGCGCATGCGTGGTGAAGGCAATAGGCATGAGATGGATTTGAAAAGTGACACTGATTGTTTTGTCAGTCTGGACGTCACGCTGTTCAACCATTTGGAAACGTGGCCAAGTCACGAGGCCATTTTGTCTTTGAGAGCGCGTGCGTGATTCATGTAATCGCCATATTATCGTCTAAATTACGTTAGGAGATTCAGATGAAAGATGTGATCATCCAAAGTGAATGTTAAATTTCTGTATCACCTCGCAGCACGTAATAGTAATGTAAGCTAACTTCATTATCTCCAGAAGCCACCAATGATCACATTCCATTTCTTATTACTGATTATAGGTTCGGCCACACAGAGCGCTACGTTCGCTCTGTTCGCTATATGAACAGAAAAATATCTCCATTTATTGCCAATGTGACTGGCCACACAGACTTCCGTACGCTACGTACGCTGTTCCCTATGTTGTCTGCGTCGCAGAGTGTACACAGCGTACGTAGCAAACATAGCGTAGCGCTCTGTGTGGCCGAACGTTATGAAGGATGTCTTTTCCAGAGCAAAAAAAAAAAAAATGATGGGCAGGACATGTAACACGGGTGGAGGAAGAAGATAAAAAGAGTAAAGCCGTCTCTTTGTTTAATGAAGCATCATTCCATTAAGACGTATGGGAGAATGGAGGTACAGCTCCACGGACTATTAAACTTGCCACTAGATGGAGGTGAGTGGCCAGCTTAACGTCGTTTACTATACTGCCCGTGTAGTATCAAAGGTAATTGGGCGATTAGTTATTCTAAATAATTCTGCTTATCAGTAGCATGAAAACTCTGCAATTACTCACATTCAGGTTACCATAGCAAAGACATGCAAAGTGTTACATGAGCGGAAGTAGTATACAGTAACAAGCGAAGTAATTTCTTTCAATGGATTTTGCTTAACCTGTGAGTATTTGTAATAGTTTCATATGGTTATGTGAGTTTTATATGGCGCTTCTGATGGAATGTAGCTCAGTCTATGAAGCTCTTGAAGTTTTCTTTCCTTTTCAAAATGTGTGTGTAGAAGATGTTCTGTACAGAAGTTCGACAAAATAATGCCAACAACTCGAATGTGGAACCGACAGGATAACACAAGCGGACAACTTCTAAGTTTATAATGTAGATAATACGACTGCAACATACAGAAACTATAGAAAACATAAGGAATCATCCCATATCGCATGCTTAACCGATCCAATCAGCCAACCCAGTTCGAAAATTTATCCCATCTGGATCCACCTTAACAGCAATGAGGTTTCTATCTCACAGAGAAGATTTGTATAATGCAACAGCTTCTTCGCCGGTCACGGTAGCCGAGCGGTCTAAGGCATGCATTGTCTTCGCTCTCTCGGAAGTCTGGATCGTGGGTTCGAATCCCACTCAGGGCATGCATGTTTAGTGTGTGTGTGCGTTTTTCTGCGTTTGTGTATAGTTAGAGGCCTTGCGACGAGCTGATCACCAGCCCAAGGAGTCCTACCGAATGTGTAAGATCTAGAGAAACCGAAGTGAACGGAGAAGTTCATGGAGGTAGGCCTAGGCCCACTGGGGCTGTAGTGCCAAGGAAAAAAAAAAGAGAGAGAAAAAAACAGTTTCTTCAGCTTTATCCTGGCTCCTAATCCATGCCTCATGTTAATTTCAAACGTAACAAAATTATGCGACTTTTTTGTAGTTATAGTGCAGCGCGTAGGGGTGACTACTAGAAGGGATTTGGATTAGATGATTGTATTTATTTACCGCTTATACACATAACTCTTAATTACAGGTAATTACAGCGCTACCGGTAATCCACACAATTCACAATTCACTGTTACACCCATTAGTGTCCTCAGTCTATTATAGCTACCGCTAGCCGCTTGCTGGCAATGGATTTTAACACAGGAACTATAAACAGTCTCACTCAATCACACACTCCTAATATCACTGTACTACAGCACACATAAAGTCTTCTCTTCACGGCCGGACTTTCAACTCTCAACTGAAATCATTACTATCTCTTCTCATTCTTCGACTGCCTTCTCAAGAGACTCCCTCAGTGTTATCTCAGCCGGGCTTGGATCCTCGTTATGTAGCCTCGGGGGGAATGCAACAGAAAACACCGTTTCCTAACAGTTCCTCTGTTGTTGTACAGATGTGTTTACCTCGCCATTGCATAAAAACAGCAGTTCTTCTATTGTTGAGTACGTGTTCATTTTCGCAGGAACCTGCTTACCAAGTCGTTTACCAACAATAAACGTCTACTCTGGCTCCGCTATTCCTGCTTTCCGGCGTCATGTCACAATATGTTATGCCCTGAAGTCATTTGTCACCCCTGCAGTAGATCATACAAAGATGTGAACAAGAATATGTTAGATATGACTTGAATTTCCAAAGCGAAATGTTTCTTCTCAGAATATTTGTACAGAAAGGCTTCTACGGTCATTTTAATTTTGGGTCAAGACTTTTAAAAACTTACTCATATGGTCGACAAGATTTCTGAGAGTAACAGGAAGCCGGGACAGCGTGGTCGGTATAGCCATTAGCTACGGGCTGAACGACCGCTGGACGACGTGTAGTCGGAGTTCGAGTCCCGGTAGGGTCAAGAATTTTATCTTCTCCACGTCGTTCAGACCGGCTCTGGGGTTCACCCAACTTCCTATCAAATGGGTACGGGGGGATGGTTTGGATTTGATTGATGTGGCTCAGGATAGGGACCAGTGGAGGGCTCTTGTGAACACGGTAATGAAATTTCGGGTTCAATAAAATGCCTGGAAATTCTTGAGTAGCTGCAGATTTGGCGGCTCCTCAAGAATGGCTCAGCTTCATAAGTAATTAGGTAAGTAATCAGATAGCCTATAACAAATAGGAATCCTGTGCCAATAGTTTCAGTTCACCGTTGATTTCAACGGACCGTTACCTGGTTATGTTTTATCTGGATGGAGGAAAATCTGGAGACGCAACGGTATCATTAATGGCGGTGTCCTGGAAACTGCGTCGTACCTGGGATGTCGCATGTCCCTATATCTCAACAGCCGCATTCCTCTCCACCAGGGGTGACCAGGTCCACGCACACTGATAACCGACAAAGCCACCAAGGGTGGTGACCAGCGAGTCTCTTCTGCGAATTCTGAGTGTTATATTACCGTAACCAGGTCAAGCGTATCCACTATTATCACTTCTATGGGCTTCGACAATGTTCAAACCAGGGATCATCGAGGTAAAAGTAAAATACATAGGTCTCCGCTGTGCTTCACGAAGACGTATGAGGGAGTGGCTACATAGCTTCATGCACCGGCCGCTTTACCTCCGGGGAAACATCTCGGTACGTGTGAGCCCTGATAGCACAGTCGGTATAGCGACTGGCTTCTGGATGGACGGAGGGGTCGGCGTTTGAGTTCCGGTGGGTCAAGAATTATCATTTCTCCATGTTTTTTTCAGACCGGTTCTGGGGTCCAACCAACCTCCTATCCAGTGGGCACAGGTGCTCTTTCCCCTGGAGTAAAGCGGCCGGTGCGTGGAGCTGACCTTTCACCTCCAAGCAGTGCTGAGGTCAAGAAAATGTGGATCGGATCTGTATACCCACTCCGCCATACGCCTTCATAACATAATGCTCACTTAGTTAAGTACAGGGACAACTTTACCTTACTTTAGCCAACGATTAGGACGCTAGTTGGGGCCCAGAGCCGGTCAGGACCCTGTGAAGTAGCGAAAAATCTCTTGCTCCTGCCGGGTAATCGAATCACGACCGTCCAGCTGGTAGCTCGTCGCAATACCGACTGAGATATCCTGGGTCCAATAATAATAATAATAATAATAATAATAACCGTAGTAACAACAATACTGAAGCACGCTCCTTGCCTGTATGGTCCTCTGAGAACCTTGGCCTTCCTTGGCCTTCCTTGGCCCATGTTTCTCTCGTCCGACATACCCAGGCCTATATTACTTTTCGAGACGAGGGAAGTGAGGTTGTTAATCTCTCGCCCAAACTTCGACTTCGGAGGACCAAAGTTTTTTTTCCTTGGTGGGATGAGAGTGAGTCCACTTGGTACTGCGGCCACTACTGGCCTAAGGACCAAAGGTTGCTTCTTGCCTAGTTCCTGCCCTTCGACCTGTCTAGCAGGGCGACTCTTTCAAGCAGATTACGCCTCCGCTACGTAACAGGAAATTATGACGTTATGCAACAAACATAGCAGTTCATAATACTCGAGGCTCTCAACGCGGTTTCTGAGATGTGACTAAATGACGTCATAACTTCCTAGTTAATTCTAAATCAAGGTAAGCGTAAGGCCACCTCTGGAAGCAATAACGAACTTCATTTGTGTAATGCATATCTTTTTGGACCAGTCAGTAACTGTTTGATAAAACGGACTTCGTAAAGTTCATCAGTAGAGTACAGGCACCCTGTTTCGGATACAGTGGCTTTTCAGGAAGTAAGGGCAACACTGCGGTGGTGGCCACAGGACCTTACGCTTCCTGTCCAACCAATTCCTCAGCAGCGACGTACTGGCTGTTCAAGCAGCAATGTTGCCTTATCATCAGTTTGTGTGTCTGTCAATTCTGACGTAACATTTTCGCTTACAGAGCTAAGGTTTCGAAACGGACGTTTCCCGCCCAACAGCAGTCTCTAATACCTCTGGTAGATGGGGGAAGCATTATAGATACCTCTCAGCCAATAGAGCCGGTCTCGCTGGCTGGGCGGGACTGATGGTAAGTACCAATACCGGTAGGATATAGAGACTGGTAGAAATCATAGAGGGAAGCACAATGGACGAATTATAGGTCTAAGTGCATGGGGAAACCCACCCTCTTCAAATAACTAACTAACTAAGGTTTCGAAACCATACGTCAATTATATCTTGCATATTCTTTATGTGTACATTATAGAATGCACATCATGTGTTTCCATCTCTTCCGAAAGCTTAAACTCTCCGTTATGCTGCCATGTTTAGATTAATACTGGGTTGCCCAATTTCGGATGCTTAACATGGTTGCGATTTTCGAGCAACTGATATTGGGAACCTCATTTTATACAGTCTTGGTATTTTATTCATTCTTAGGAGGCATGAGAAGTGCAGTTGAGGCTGTAAACGACAAGAAAATAAACGACAAGAGAATGCATTCCCCAAAAGACCTGCCTGTGAGAGTATTGAACTCGATAAGCAGTCGAATTTGAACAGTGACACGAAATTATTTTCTTTATATAAGGTCATGACGTGATGTTAACGTGTCTAAAATTGAGCCATTATTTTGCACATATTAATGTAATTAAAAAACCGAAGTGAACGGAGAAGTTCATGGAGGTAGGCATAGGTCCACTGCGGCTGTAGTGCCAAGGGGGAAAAAAAACACCCTTCATACATTATCGTTTCTTGTTTATAAATAAATAAGATCTTGGAAATACTGTAGGCCTATGTTTCTCCTGTTCCTTTCACATTATTGTGATTCTTCTTATGAAACACATTTCTTAAAAAAAGTCACACCCGAAATAAGAAACCACACCTATCCGTAATTAGGCTACCAGTTTTTCAGACTCTTTCTTCACAGCTTTTTGGCTTTTATTTAGTTTTTGAATATACGCTGCATTTGAGATCATAATACGTAAGTATATTAATCCTCAAACTGGACATACTGAGCTACCTCAATGTAGAGGCTTCATAACTTGTACTCTTCAACAAGTATAAATAGAATGATAAAGTCAAGGACGATGAGGTGGGCAGGACATGTAGCATGAATTGGGGAGTAGAGGAATGCATATAGGATATTGGTGGGAAAATCAGGATAGAGACCACTGGGAAGACCAAGGCGTAGGTGGGTGGACAATATTAAAATGGATCTTTGAGAGATAGGATGGGAGGATATGAATTGAACTGATCTGGCTTAGGATAGGGACCAGTAGAGGGCTCTTGTCAACACGGTAATAAACCTTTGGGTTCCATAAAATGCTGGGAAGTTCTTGACTAGCCGCAGAATTGGCGGCTCCTCAAGAAGGGCTCAGCTTCATGAGTAAGTAAAAACGCAAAAAGTACTAATGGTTCACGAGTCCATAAAAAAAAAAGAGGGCTTCTACCTTAAATGTTCAAAATATGCGCTTTTACCCTTCTGGCGGTTACTTACGAACAATGTTTTCGAAACCAGTAATAGAAGTTTTAAAGAGTAAACGTTATTAGTAAGTAAGTACGTCGCTTGCTGGAGGTTATAATCCATACATTTTGGGTGGCTCGGTGGGGGGTTCCTGTTAAAATCTGTTTGTGTATTGTGTAACTCGGGATGGCCGGATGAACCTCCCCTAGAAATTAGGGGGTGGAAACCGAAGTGGGCATTATGTAGGATGCCAAGGGCGGTGCTGGGGGTCAGCTGTTCTAGCAGCAGTTTCCTGATAAATCAACGCTACGCCTGACAGCCACAGCATCCAGCTACCAGAATAGGTGATCCTGTGAGCTTACTGAAATTGTGGTACCTAACTGCTCATCGCCATGTGAACAGTCGCCACCATCAACATACGTTTTCCTAATCAGATAAACGCTTATTCTTTCTAACATGTTCGTGTGCATGAAGGAACTACGTCTCGGACGATAACTTCCTGCCTGCCTACCTATCTACCTAACTACCTGCCTGCCTAACGTCTGCTTGCTTGCCTGCCTGCCTGCCTGTCTACCTACCTCCATGGAGCTGATTTCTTCCTGAGAAGCCGCCAGTTTTCCAGCTACTCAAGAATTCCCCCCCCCCAAAAAAAAACTCCGTCGCTTGTAGTCCGCAAGCGAACTATACCGCCGCTTGTCAGCGAAGTTCGTGACAAATTTAGCGGATAGAGGGTGTCCCGTGGTCAACGCAAGAAATCCACACGGCCGTTAATCTCGGTCTTCTAAGCCGGAATCGCTACTTTTCCTATTCAAGTAGCTCCTCAATTATCCTTACGAGGCTGAGTGGACCCCGTTCCAGACCCACTACTTCTCAGAAAATCTGGTAGCGCCACGAATCGAACCAGGACCTCTGGATCTCTAATCAGGAACTCTGACTACTAGCCCACAGAGGAGATCCAAGTACTTCTCAACATTTTACGGAACCCGAAAATTCATTACAGTACTCACAAGAGCCCGCCACTAGTCCTTATTCTGAGCCAGACGAACCAAATCCATACCATCCAATCATATTGCTTTAAGATTCGTTTGAACAATATTCTCTTGCCTACTTCTAGGTTTTCCTATTGTTCCCTTTCCTTCTAGCTTTCCCACCAAAAACCTGTATGCATTCCTCTTCTCCAGACGCGTGCTAAGCGCCCTGCTCACCTCATTCTTCTCGAATTGATTATTCTGATTATATATGACGAAGAGTACAAGTTATGAAGCTCTTCATCGTGAAATTTTCTCCTACCTCGTACCATTTCATACGCCTGGAATGATATCGCTTTTTATTAGGTATTTACCTAGCATTTATGTAAATGGATCTAACGAAACAAACAGTCTGACAGCAGAACACAAAGTTTCAGCACCGCTAAGATAAGGAACGTGCGACTAACCTAGATGTATCCATCTTTCATCTGCACAAACCAAGATCCTATGATTTATCTTACTTTTTGGGAGCAGAACAGGCACAAAAGCACGCCATCTGCAATTATCCGGAGTCACTCAACCTCCCACCAGCATAACTCATCCCCCTGAGATCCGGCTCCTATATCAGAAGCCGATCTTTTAACACCGCTAATTGGCACTCCCAGGGGTCGACTCACCCTCTAACTGAAATGAGTTCCAGGAATATTCCTGGGGTGCAAAGAGCGGCCGGCGTGCAAGGTTACAAACCTCACCGCCATCTGTGAGCCGATTATCTAGGAAATGTGGGAACCTCGACGTCTCACAAAACTTATTGGCCTTCGCGGCCTGTTACAGGGATAGCTTTACCTTTAACAGACAATCTGCTGTTAAGGTATCCAGAGCTACAGATACAGACCTATACACTTCACATCCTGACAACCTGAGCGGTAAATTTGTCCCCGTACTTAGTTATTTAAGCACCACGCTATGAAGACATTTGAGACATAGCGCCACCATTCTTGAAGTCAGCATTAGGCGGAGCTCAGCAATTAGCTTCACATGCCTGCAGCTTTACCCTAGAAGGAGTCCACTTTACGCATTGGGTAGGAGGCTGGGTGGGCACCAGAGCCGATATGGACGTTAGGGAGAAGTGAAAGATCTCTTGCCCGTGTCGGGAATCGAACTCTGGCAATTGTTGTACCAACTGAGTTATCCCGTGTGCCTCAAATCCTTGAGGTTCATTTTATTAGTTATTTAACTCTTTGCTAGGAGAACTCGAAGGTTCTATCTCTAGTGCTAAAGCACGTCATTTGACATCCTGAGACAGATGAACTGACCTCCAATAGTCATAACCTAACGCCACGAGTTTCATCTTACTAAACTGTTAACTCTCTGATAGCAGACTCGAAGAGTCACTAAGGATAACATCAAAGCACACCACCTGACACGTTTCTGAGCCAATTAATTTCACCTCCCACCATTATAAGCATTCTCCCTTGTATACAACAGTTGTAGCAGAACCTGAAGGTTTAAAGCCGCCTATATTGAGACCTGACACGTGACAATATCTTGTGACTCATCGACGTTATCATTAGCTCAGAATACATGGCGTCGAATGCTGAGTAAGAGAATGAGCTTCAAGCTGTTGTGTGCAATAAAAAGGCAAATTTGTTCCTGTGCTTAATTAATTAAGCACAACGCAATGAAAAAAATGTCGCATCTCGGCACTAAATGGAGTTAAGCGGTCAGTTTCACGTCTCAGTCGCTTTAACCCCTAGGAAAGAGCCCCCGTCACCCATTTAATATGCGGCTGGGTGGACCCCACAGCCGGTCTGGGCGCTGTGAAGAGCGAAAAAATTCTTGCCTCTACCCGGAATTGAACCCCAGCCGTCCAGCTTGCATCCCGTCTCTACACCGACTGAGGTATCCCAGTTCTCAAAGGATGGTAGCAAACTTACATAGTGTTCCTCTATGGGGAGGCTACTCAACGACACATTCGACGACTCGAGACGCTATGGAGGCGATACGTTCCTCCGAAACGTCGGTTAACACCACATATACACGGTGCCAAATCCCAGAAGACTGCTTTCTTCATAGTCACCGCCGTGAAAGCCTCAATACCAAATCTACTCTGTTGTTTACACCAGAAGGCTCTGATTCTTAACCGAAGTAGAGATGACAGAAATTGTCCAACATATGTGTTAGTTCAACAGGACGCATTTTCTTCAGAAAGCAGGATGACAGTTGAGAACCTCGGTTTCCAGTCTGCAGCTCTGATAAGAAACTGACGGAATAGAAAGGGAAGTCCCCGCCTCAGAACGTGACACAGTTGATTCTGTTCCTCATCCTCTGGCCCAAGTGTCCCCACAGCTGTCGATGCCTCAGCCGCCCCTACCACACTTTAAATCCCTTTTTCCTCTCGCCGATCCCTTCGCTTCCCCCCCCCCCTTGGCATCTCACACGCCCCCTGAACTAACCTAACACAAGCACTCCCGCCATGGGAGGTAAATTTGCTATTTTCAATGAACTCTAACGACTGCGCTGCAGGGACGGATGTTTCTTCGAGAGGGGACCATGACGTCAGCATGGCAGAAATTAAACTGAAGATAACAATACAATATTTCTTTGCGGTTAGAAGAATATATAAACAAATACGCTTGAAATTAATCTTTGTAGACATCTGTTTTCTGGGATATGACGCCGTGTAGTTTTGTAGAAACATGTCTCCATCTTCGGAGACTCTTAGACCCTCAAGACGTACTCCAGTATGTTCATCTAAAACTTCTGTAAAACCATTGCCAGACTGCATGGCGTCACTTCTCACTGCCCTAGAACCCTCAACTCTCACATTTATTCTTTGTTTCATATCACATTTAGGGCTATTGTTCCTTTATTGTCGTGTTTCTTGTTTCATGCAAAGCCTTCAATAACCACTTTTGTTTGAGGACTATCAGGTCGCTGGAACGTGCAGCTTCTTTTCCTAACAGAAATTTCGTCGCTTCTGCCAGACTCCCTTAAATCATCCACTTCATCATCTTTCTTTCTCTTACAAGCTCCGGCGAAAAGTGAGTTTGACAGGAATATGCGTGGCCCTCAAATCCTTTCATGAAATGTCGACGAAGACAGGGTCGCCGCCTATGGGGCAGCGAAACTGGTTTCTTGCCTCTCGCTTTACTGCATGCATAAACACAGCTTGCACACAGCCAAGGCAAAGTTGTCCCATACTTAATGAAGCCTTTAAAGCTCTTTGGTTATTGGATGTACCACAACATAGAAAAAGTCCGCAATCTTCCCACAGACTGTATGCACGTGTTTCATACGTTTTTCCAATAAACAGCGATTACTTCCCTAAGCAGCGTTAAGAGTTATTTTCAGAGAACAAATGTGAGGTAGAAATTTAATTTCCACATACTATGTAGAAACATTTCAGTCTCTAATGAGGAGCTTCATAACTTGTACTCTTCTCCAAGTATAATTAGAATGATCAAGTCAAGGAGGATGAGGTGGGCAGGTCATGTAGCACGAATGGGGGAGACGAGGAATGCGTATAGGATATTGGTGGGAAAGCCAGAAGGAAAGAGACCACAGGGAGGACCAAGGCGTAGGTGGGTGGACAATATTAGAATGGATCTTAGAGAGACAGGATGGGATGGTATGGATTGGATAAATCTGGCTCATGATAGGGACCAGTGGAGGGCTCTTGTGAACACGGTGATGAACCTTCGGGTTCCATAAAATGCTGGGAAATTCTTGAGTAGCTGCAGAATTGGCGGCTCCTCAAGAAGGGCTAAGTTCCATGAGTAAGTAAGTAAAGGTTTAAGCACAGTGCCGGGAAAGGAGTATGCGGGAGTGGAATTATAACTCCACGTATTCTTGACCTCACAATAGATACGGCTCTCATTACCCACTCGACAGAAACATGAGAGGGCCCCAGAGCCAATCTGGACGCATTGGAGAAGAGAAAAATATCTGCCTTTACTGGGAGTCGAAGCCCAGTAACCCGGTCATCAAACCCAGAGCCCAGTCATTACATTTATTAAATTACTTGTGCACAACGACATCTCTGTTACCATAGCTCGTGTTAGATGCGGTCAAGACCTACGTACTCGTACTGTCTGGGTGTATCTGCGGGGAAGAAAATCCCAACTAGAAAAATCGAGTTACTCCGTCTGGAAGCCTCTACCTGGGTCCCGGCAGAATTCCAGGAACTGAGTTTATTCCAGCCGAGATGTTTAAACATTCACGTCAATAAACATATTTTTCGTTCCTAGAAAACAGTTCATTTTTATTATATGCGCCTCTGGAAGTTCGTCACGAGAACAGGGAGCAGCTGTTACAAGACTCAGTTTGTCGGACGGCAGAACAAAGGCAGGATTGTTTGCCCTCAACTATTAGTTATAGCATTGTGGCACGTACAAGAGCAGTGCAGTTTCAGACGTCAACGTACAGAAATAACTGACTGACTTCCTTCAGCAGTTGACACTCATTCAGGGCATCAAGAAATTCCTTGTTCTTCTGGAACCAGGCGATACAGATTGTCTGATGGAAGGAACAAGTGCGGGAAGGAAATTTGGAATCAAGACAGACAAACCAACAGGGAAGTTCACATAACTGTATAACGAGGAGCTTCACAATATGCTTCCCATCTGTTACTGTTCACTCACTCACGTAGCTGAGCCCTTCTTGAGGAGCCGCCAGTTGTGCAGCCACACAAGAACTTCCCAACATTTTTGGAACCCGAAGGTTCATTACCGTGTTCACAAGAGCCCTCCAACGATCTCTACCCTAAGCCAGACCAATCAAATCCATACCATCACATCCTAAATCTCTGAAATCCATTTTAATATTGTTCACCCACCTACGCCTTGGTCTTCCTAGTGTCCTCCTTCCTTCCGGCTTTCCCACCTGTATCCTATATGCATTTCTCATCTCCTCATTCGTGCTACATGCCCTGTCTACCTCATCCTCCTTGACCTGATCATTCTAATTATACTTGCAGAAGAGTACAAGTTATGAAGCTCCTCATTATGCAGTTTTCTCCAAACTCCTGTCAGGTCATCTGGTATTGTTATTGCTATTATATCCACCAACCTCCTATCCAATGGATACTGGGGAGATTTCTCAGAATGTAAACGGCAGGGTCTTGGATCTGATCACATCCTCTAGTGACGAGGTTAAGAATGCATGAGCTATACCTTCTTTCTTTCGTACGGTTTTCGTACCGTTGTGCTTAATTAACCGCAGGAACAATTTTTAAGTATCTTGATGACGTGCATAGACAGGAAGAACATTAAGTTTACTGTGCCTCTGGGTACTTCCTGTAATTCTCCAGGCAACGTGTATATAACTGGACCACCAACACGCTGTGCTGCTGGCCTGCAGATCACGCGCTTATTAATGGACTCCTTTAAGATAGGTTTCCCCATTCACTGAACTGTGTTATAAATGCCTTAGCTTTTGCGCAATTATTTTCCTGACCGTTCTTTCAGCTGAACCCTAACTACATTTATAAAGTCGTTTTACGAAAATATTGTGAAGGATGAAAGATAGTGTTAACAAAGTCTGTGTCACAGTTGTATTTAAGAGCGGGGGTCGAGCTCTGCTCCCTTAAGATGTCTTCTTTGATCTGCTCTGAACAGTGAAAGCTGGTGTCCAAGTACAATATTATTAAAACATTACAAATGTGAGTGACGATTCACACTGCGGTGTTCTGGATTGGATACAAAAGTTTCGAAGGAACATAATTACTTCCTTCTCGAAAGCAGAAGTACATGCATTATGTTTCTGCAGAAATCATGTTTTGTTTCATGTGTAGTGCACACCTACCAGACTACAGGGTGCCATAACACAGAGAGCCAATAAAAACCATTCACGCTGTATCTACATGTTGGAGGGTTCAAATTCTACCACTTAGTGAACATACTACAAGTTCTAGAGAAATACAAATGAAAAGGTAAAGATATCCCTGTACCAGGCCGTGAAGGCCCATAGGGTTGTGAGACGTTGAGGGTCCCACATTATCTAGACAAACGGATGACAGATGGCGGTAAGGTTGTCAGCCTTACGCACCGGCTGCCCTTTACTCCCCAGGAAGATTCTTGGTACTCATTTCTGTTAGAGGCTGAGTCGATCCCAGGGCCATAGTGCGGCTGGAAGGAATAAGTTAATTGAAAAAATTCACCTCATCGGGACTCGAACCCGCGGTCTTCCGGCTTGTATCATAGCGCCTCAACCAACTACGCTACCGCCTGCCAAAATAAAAGGGAAACTTAGAAAATTGATATAGCAATAATAATTATTTGTCCTGTATCTTAACTACACAGATAGGAGTTACTTCGTTTAAAAACAAAAGTAATTAATACAAACAAAAATAAGAAGAAAATTATTTAGACAAAAAAAGAAGGGTAGAATATTTTCAAAACAATACTGTGATACAGTCCTGCATATTCAGGTCGATAAACTGAAACAACTCGTGGGCAATGCCGCATTAAGGAAGCATCTTCGGAGAGTCCGCTTATGATTGATTTTACACGTTTGCGTAAATAAAAAATGTATACCCACAAAAAATTATGTAGACCAATGATGACAGACAAATGAAAGCTCAACCGAGTTTACATTCTATAGACTGTGCAGATGAAAGACACAAGTATTTGATGCTACATATAACGCAGCCTTGTTTCTGGTTCTCTCTTCATCGATTTGACTAATGACATGACACATGCACTAAACGGGTCTGCTACAGCTGAGGTCTTCAAGGCAGTGGAAGTGAAGCGTAAGATTTTCTGGGTTATGTAACGCCGTTGGTCGGTAGATGACTACCAAATGACGCCGCTTTCAGGCACGAGTGTACTGAACTGGTCTATAAGGCGTCTTCTGAGTCATAGTGTAGAAAATAATGAGAGAAAACTCTCATATTTTTTTTCCTTGGCACTACAGCCCCAGTGGGCCTAGGCCTATTTACATGAACTTCTCCGTTCACTTCGGTTTTTCTAAATCTTACACATTCGGTAGGACTCCTTGGGCGGATGATCAGCTCGTCGCAAGGCCTCTACCTGTACACAAACACAGAAAAACGCACACACACAAACTTTCCATGCCCTAAGTGGGATTCGAACCCACGATCCCGGTTTCCAAGCCTGAGAAGACAGTACATGCCTTAGACCGCTCGGCTACCGTGACCGGCAAAAACCTTCATATAAATAAGAAAATTCACATTCCATGACGAATATTAATTACATTTCACATCTATCCTCCTATCCAATCAGTATGGGGCATTGTTTCGCTGTGGATAAGGCGGTCAGGGCGTGAACCTGACCACTCACCTCCATCTAGTACCGAGGTCGAGAATGATGGAGCTATGCCTTCACTCCCCCCATATATTGTAATGGTACATTAGGTAAGCACAGGGACAAGTTACCTTTACTTAGTACAAACAATACATTGAAACAAAAGACTAGTCGCCCGTTCGTGAAGATTCATACTAGGTTCCGACATCGGTGATTATGAAGAGTACCATATTCGGCGATATGACGTTGTGTATCCAGGTAGAGGTTCGTCGACGTTTCGGAGGAACGTACTGTCTCTATCTTCAGGGCAGAAGTGTTAGCAAGTGAGAGCAACCGGCAAGAAGCAAAAGCCACTAGAGAAATTAGATTGCTGCTTGTTTTATGGTCGTCGATTGCTTAGCATGCCTTCATCCTTGAAGACAGGAAATGCATCCCTCCGAGTTGTCGGTGAACATATACCAGAGTACACAGCGTTATTTCCCACAGGACACTGTACGAATATTGCGTTGGATGCTGTACATCGTCTTGGCTATATTTAAAATACATAACGTTTCGGAAATACATCTACTGTCCGCGCGATATATTATAAGTGGGGAGGGGGAGAAGGATCTTACTCATTTAGGCCTGTTAGAAAAAGCTAGTCTCGAACACTGGGCTAATTGCACTAAGGATGATGGACAATATCCAGTGTCATCATCATCA
>NW_019737085.1:572267-602207 GCF_002891405.2 Cryptotermes secundus
TAAAAGCTTATTCTTCTTGCTAAATGCAGCTTTTGCCATGGCAATCCTGAATTTAATTTCAATAGTACACCTTATCCAGTGTACATCTGCAAAATGAACAGACCACCGCCGCAAGCTACTAGAGGAGCATAACACAGGATAATAACTCCTGAGATTCGTGTTAATATCCGAAAATTCTTTGCTATCGTAACCTACAATAGCCTTATTTAGCATCTTTCGAAAATGTGTTTGCAAAACGCAAATTTTCCGCTATCGGGGCGACTTAGCTACGCACCGCTACAGATGCTTCCGTTCACTCACAGTTGCATTCACTGGAACTTGCCTGTAAACGACGACATTTTCAAGTAAACCACTTAAAAATAAAATTATATACAAATTCTGTGTTCTGACCTCTGAATTATGGTATATTTTCCGATGATTCGGAGGAATGTGCTTCCTCCATTTTCAGGGTAAAAATGCACGTTCTCCAGAAACATCGTTATACATGTAGAGACATTCGGAGTCCCATGATAACCTCAAATGCCGCAAAATTATATATATTTATACCAAGCAGTTTAGCTCAGCGAAGATTTTCCTGTCTTTTATTTGGGGAGACACAATGTTTATGTTTTAGAAAAAGTTAGATATAAATGGTACAAGCCTAACTTGTGCTTGTGTCATTCCCACTTTTAGAAGTTTGTAAGGCCTTCAGGTTAATAAATTTCACGGACGGGACACCTGACATTTGAAGGTGCTGGCATTACTTTCATGAAAATTCATCATGTGGGTTGTTAGTTGTTTGGTCGGAGGGAGGGGGGAGTAGATGTGAACAGACCTACAGGGAGTAACACGGGCCCAAACACCGACGTGGTGAGAGCATACTTCTTAAAAGACGAAAGAAATTATGCTAGAATTTTGAATAAAATAAATTAAATTTATACACGTATGTTTCAAATGAAGCATACAGACCTAAATTATTTGAATTTTAACTTCTCTCTATATGCAAGGAGTCTGTATGCAAACATATAATTACTGTACAGAACTGTAAGGTCTCTTATTTTGGACTCTATCCATCGTCTGGTATATATGACAAAAAACCACAACGTTTCGGAGACTGGATCTGTCTTCGTCNGTGGTTCATAAATGAACTTATCACAGGTGGACCTACAGGATCTGCCAGCAAGAAATTGTTTCCTTACCACAGGTTACCTAGGGCTGCTTTCAGGCTCCTCTAGAAACCAGATGGCACATTTTATTTATAAAAAAACACTTCCATTTTCAGTTCTATCCCGAGTCAACTGAACCTAGATCTGATCCTGTGAACTCATTTCCTTAAGAAAGTTTCTAATCTTATTCTTCCATCTGTTACGTCTTGGTCACCTCAATAGTCTCTTTCCAAAGATTTTTATGAATTTTCTTCTTCATTTTCTTTACCCTCTTCTCCTATAACATGCTTCGATTTAATCACTTTAACAACAGTAGCTGCAGAATACAAATTACGTGGTAAAAAGTTCTTGTATGTAGTTTTCACCGTTCCCATCTTAACTCCTCCTTGAGTCAACACCGTCAATTTTTCTTTCACCAGAGGGAGCTAGATTTCTTGTATGCAGTTTTTACCATTGTTTTTAACTCCTTTTTTAAGCGAACATTTTGAATCTTTCTTTCTTCAGTGCAACTTTCTTATTCTTTTCTTCTTCTTCGTACATTAGGGCAAGAAACTGGGTAAGTCTTCAGTTAATCTCTCCTTTTATTTTTATTATTGCTAGTGGGGTGGGACTAAGTCCCTTGAACTGCGGCCACTTCTGGCCTATTGTACCAGCACCAGATGACAGGTGAGGGTGATTGCGGAGCAGGTGGAATAAAGATTGGCAGGGGAAACCGAAGTACTCCGAGAAAACCTACCCCAGCGCCACTTTGTCCACCACAAATCCCACTTGACCAGACCCGGGAAGCCAGCGACTAACCGCTTGAGCTAAGGCGCGGCCTCAGGGAATCTCTCCTTCCTACCTTGGCCGCCTCAACTCCCTCCTTTCATGCAGTTCATAGTTTGTTACTATTTGGGTATTAATATTCCCCTTCTCCCCAGATATCGTATTTGTGGCCCAGTTCTTTCCTATTCTTCCACGATTTTATTTGCGTTTGTAGCTTTTAGTTGGCTTCCAGTGTCGTCATTTCTCCCCCTAACTGCTCTGAAGAATTCACAACGTTTCTCACCTATGCGTAACAACAAGAAGTGCTACAGTGTCACACTTTTCATCGGGTAGGCTTGGAAAATGTTGAAGAGGAGGTTGCTGTGCCTAATGGTGGCATTGCTTCGCTGCTGCTGAAGGTTTTTACTTCCCTTTGTGGGAAAACTCATAAGCCTAGTCTTAGTCATCTTTTACATAGAAGTTTGTGACGCTGGCAGGGCCCGTGTTACCGCGCCGACATTTTTGTGCTAGGGTGTAATTGTTGAGGGGAGGGAGGAGTAGAACAATGCGCCCCAATCAGGTCTGCCAGTGCCACGTGATGCTCTTGATGAGTAATGGCCTGTCAGAGCCACAAGGCACTTGTGCACCGAGTATCTGCTTCGAGTCCTGCCCGCTACATGGTGATGTGCTTTCCAAACCACTTCAATGGCTGACACTTATTATTCAGTCTCGATTAATAGATTAATCCTGGAACTACTAAGCCATGTTACTGTCCTACTAATGGTTACAAGTACTAGCCGTAACTGTAGATCTGGCCTCTGGGGTCGAGCGTGAGAATAACTGACGAGAAGTTGGCAAGAAACAGCGGAGCAGTTGTTGCTGTTGCACTGTGTGTGTGTGTGTGTGTGTGAGAGAGAGACAGTGAGACAGAGGGTTAAAGCACTGTTTTATTTTTTTATTACCAGTGGGGTGGGACTAAGTCCCTTGCACTGCGGCCACTTCTGGCCTATTGTACCAGCCCCAGATGATAAGCGAGGGTGATTGTGCAGCAATTGGTGGAATGAAGATTGGCAGGGGAAACCGAAGTACTCGGAGAAAACCTGTCCCAGAGCCACTTTGTCCACTACGAATCCCACTTGACCAGACCCGGGATCGAACCCGGGCCGCCGTGGTGGGCAGCCAACGACTAACCGCTTGAGCTATGGCGCGGACTCGAGACAGAGGGTTAAAGCATTGTAAGTAATCTAAGGCCTCTGATCCATACACATCATGCAGAGAATACGGCGCCAAACACTGTGCATTCTAGGGTGCACGGCGAAGTCTAAAAACACGACCAATAATTGATGTTAGTTCTTGTCTTAGGTTGTTACGCCGTGTGGTATAAGAATTCAAGAACAGAATTAACAAGAATAACTAACCGCAGTGAAAACCTAAAATCTGTAACTCCCTGGCCTGTAGTCCGCAAGCGAACTATACCGACCGAGTGCCCTCCGCTTGTCGGAGAAGTTAGTGCCAACTTTTGACGATAGAGGGTGTCACGTGATCAGCGCAACGGATCTCCATGGTCGTTAATCTCAGTTTTCTAGACCGGAGCTATTTCCTTGAATTAGCTCCTCAATTATCCTCACGAAGCTGAGTGGACCCCGTTCCAGACCCACTACTTTCAGAAAATCTGATAGCGCCGGGAATCGAAACAAGAACCTCTGGATAGGTAAGCAGGAATTATGACCACTAGATCACAGATGCGGTCACCAGCAATTATGTACATAAGTTATTTTATAACGTCCTATCAAATGCAAATTTGAATGAGATTAGAGGGTAACTGTGACATCTGAATTGGGGAGGATTGAGGAGAAAGTAAATCGTCATTCGTTTAAAAAATTCAGTACAGATTACAAATTAACATGCTGGGATTCGAACATGGTAGCATACCTAACAAGTAGAAGTCATATTTTGCCTCTGATCTAGACTGTATGAATGTTTAAATGGTGCTGGAACTGACAGAATCATAAATTACCAAGAGCCTGAACCCGATCAATGAAGAAACACACAATTCGAGGCCCCTACAGCAGATTTCGTTCATTGTTACGTGATCGTCTGGGCTAAAGCTCACTGCCAAGTTTACGCAAGGACTGTCTATTCATAAAAAAAAATCTTAAATGGTTAGCAGTTTCAAGTGGCAGTGAATTCTCCGGCGATCAGTCTTATGGATACAGAACTGATACCTGTTTGTGTAGCACCCACCAACATTGGTTGCGGCGTTTCTGGCAGCCCATATATAGCTTAAGTGTCAAATTAAATAATAATATGTTTTGTATGGCCTTAAAATCAGCTACTTAAATGTTTTGTTTTCTTTCCTTATATCATCTGTATTTATTTTTTTAAGGTTTTATCTTTATGATTACTATGGCATGTTCATAAAATTAAATAATACTTCAACTTAAATTTCGGTTTCTGAAAGCTTAAAGGGGCGCTTGAGGCTTCGAGCAAGGACGCTGAGGCAGCTGAACCTCCACCCAACACACCAAAATACTTACTCCTCTATTCCTCCCCCTTCAATATGCGCAGCTGTTATCATAAATATATAGTAGGTAAAAATGGAAAATCTAGCCTTGTAAGTGGCCGTGGAGGCCCACAGAGTTGTGAAACGTCGAGGCGCTCACATTTTCTGGACAATTGGCTCACAGATGGCGGTAAGGTTGTCAGCCTTATGCGCCGGCCGCCTTTTACCTCCATGAACAATCCTGGTATTCATTTCTGTTAGAGGTTGAGTCGACCTGAAGTCCATAGTGCGGCTGGAAGGATTAGGTAAACTAAAAATTTCAATGACCTCATAGAGGAACCGAACCCGCGACCCGCCTTGTACCATAGAGCCTCAACCAATTACACTACCTCGTGCCCCAAGGATATAACAGATGATAAAGAATTAAAGAGTATCGCTTTGTTCTGGGGCAGATCACAGTTGTCGTGCGGCTTAAGGCATGATATAACTTAGCCTGTTCAGACAGTGGTACCGTGGGTTCGAATCTCATTCGAGGCACGGATATCTGCGTTCATTCTGTGTTTGTATTGTCCTGTGTAGGTGGCGGTTTTGCGAAGGTCTGATCGCTCGTCCAAGTAGTCCTGCCTACTGTCTATAAGATTCATAATTACAGAAAACCTTTTGAATGGCANAAAGTACAAAAATTATTTCGATCGTAACATCAGAACATTCTTTCGTCAAAGACGTGGCCTGAAACTGAGAGAAGATGGCGCACTTCCGGCCCGACTCGTTTATGAGAAGAGCCTGTTCACGTTACTAAAAGCAAACTTCATAAAACCCTGCTGATCTACTTTATGTCTTGAAGAAACAAACTTTAATTCTACCAGACATGCGCCTGTCAACAAAATAACATAATAAAGTACCGGTGTGTTTTGTGAGGGAAATATGCCGGCAATGCGCTTGCGCAATGAGACCTGCGGAGCTATACATTTAGTTATGTATCCCATAAGCGGCCTCCATAGTCTAGGGGTAACGTTCCCATCTCATGACTCGTGGTACGCGGGTTCAAATACCCGGCGGAGGTCGTCGAATTTTTAAGGGGCGGAAAAATTCAGGGAACAAGTCCTCCGGGAGGGACTTTAAGCTGTGTGTCCCGTGTCGTAACTTTACGGCACGTAAAAGAACTTCATATCTCCAAAGGGGATCACTGGGCCAAATTCCAGGACGTTTCCCGCCCAACAGTAGCCTCTAAGGCCTCCGATAGATGGGGGAAGCATTATAGACACCCCTAAGCAAGTGGCCGAACTCGCTTGCTCGGCGGGACTGATGGTACGCACCATTTATCGGTAGGGTATAGAGACTGGTAGAATATCATAGAGGGAAGCACAATAGATCAAACTGGTCGCGGTGCATGAGGAAACCCACCCTCTCTAAATAACTAACTAACTAACTAACTATGTATCTCATAGCACTATATTGTGGCTTTCGAAATATTCTTAGTTTTTGTTGAGACAAGCTTTATGCATTCTTTGTTCTAATCGCACAGAATGGTTATTTAATGAGGTCTTATTCATGTCTCTGTTTGTCTTTCCGTCCGTCCATGCATCGTCTCTGGTTTGATAGCTATTAAATATGGCATTTATTGTCTGCAGGAAGAATTGTGGAGCGAATTTAATTGCGACCTACTTTACAAGAAGCAAAAATATAATTTCTTTATATTTTACAAGCTGCTCATCATGCAAAATATTTTCAACATAAAATTCAGAGGTAATTAAAATTTGGAGGTTGTATGGAACGTTTATTGATATAGTGAATATTTAACAGGAAAAAGTAACTTCCGTTTCTCGGTAGCATGCATGGCTTTGTAACAATATATTCATATACATGTAATGTACCGCTGTATTTTTTCATTTCTATTCATGAATAAAATATGTCTGCTTAGTTAAACAGCATTTAATCTAGATCATATGGCAAGGTACAATAAATGTTAACTGACCAACTCCATGGAGCTGAGTCCTCTTGAGAATTCACCAGTGGCTCAATTACTCAAGAATTTCCCAGCATTTTATGGAACCCGAAGTTTCATTACCGTGTTCACAAGAGTCCTCCACTGGTCCCTATTCTGAACCAGCCAAATGGAGTCCATGCCAACCCCATCCTATTTCTTTAAAATCCATCTTAGTATTATCATCCCATTTACATCTAGTTTTAACTAGTAGCCTCTTGCCTTTCCCATCAAAACCCTGTATGCACCTGGGTTTCCTCCCATGCGTGTTACATGCCCTCCTCATCTCTACTAACTTGATAACTCTAATTATATATGACGAAGAGTACAAATTATGAAGCTCGTCGTAATATAATAAAACTAAACTCCTTGGCATGTAGTCCGCAAGCGAACTATACCGACCGAGCGACCGCCGCTTGTCGGCGAAGTTAGTGCCAACTTTAGCTGACACAGAGTGTCACACGGTCAGCGCAACGAATCCCCAAGGCCGTTAATCTCGGTTTTCTAGACAGGAGCCGCTATTTCCTTGAAATGGCTACTCATTATCCTCACGAGGCTGAGTGCAGCCCTTTCCAGACCCACTACTTCTCAGAAAATCTGGTAGCGCCGGGAATCGAACCCGGAACCTCTGGATCTGTAGCCAGGAACTCTGACCACTAGACCACAGAGGCGTAATATAACACACAATTTTTAATATAATGAAAGTTATTGTAATTAACTATAAATAAATATATAGGCTACATAAAATTCAATCAGGTTTTAAAAACTACACAACTTCCTTTCAAATCCTTCAGCTCATCTTTTTACCTGATTAGCTTACCATCTCTCGCAATTAGGTTAATTTACAAAGTAGGAGGTTCATAGAGAATTATTAGTAATCTAATAATTAAGCTACCGTATACTGGAACACAGTTACATCAAAATAGTGTCTGCTTAGGAGAGAGAATAGTCTTGAAACTGTGTAGGAGACAAAGGGCGGTAAAGCGAACTGCTATTTCACCTCTTACCATATTTTAATGGTTGTCTAGCTCCGGTAATGGAGGAAGTGTGGGTGACTTCCAATTAGCATTATCATATTTCCTTCGGAGTACGGGAGTGAGATGGCTTCATGTTATTTACTTTACATCTCATGCTCCAAGAATTTCCTCGGTTTCTCAATAGAATCTCGCTTCGTCTTTATGAAGTCATATCCGTCATCAAGTAAACATTTTCCTGACTTCAATTAATTCCGGAAACAAATAAAATATTCCAGCTTCTTCATCTTTATAAATCCATGTTTTATGAGATAGCAAATTAAATTCTTTGGGTTTGTAGACAGATTAATTATTAGAAATTCAAAGAACTGATAAATATTCCAACATTCCGTGTAGGTAAGGAAGATAAGTTATTCAGCACTGTGGATATTGTAGTTCTTGGACGAAACTATTCGCATTGTATTAGCCATGCTTTAGGAAAAAGGACTGGCATAGAATTCAGGACGGTTGTTTCGCCTCTTCAAGCAACTCCTTGTATTTCTGGATAAGAAAACAACTGATCCCTGTCCTAAGTCCTTTCAAACATTACAAACCATTTCAAGACTGAATTTCTCCTAAACAATAGAAAAATTCAGTCCGTACCTCACAGAAAAACACATTACGTCTCCGCTACAAAGACCATCCGCTTAATGCAGTTAGGAAAATAATCGATGTTTCTCCTGGGAATTATACGTAACTCTTAGGGAAGAATGCAAAGTTCCAGTGTATTAGAGATTTTACATACGAGTATAGTATAGTATAGTAACCACTGGGCTTTGTAGGGTTAACCTCGCATTTGCTCCTAGATCCATTCCATGAAGTGTATTATCCAAAGTACAGAAGTTCCCTGTCATATTATCCTATCACTTAAACACGCTAACATTGTAGTCTACTACGCAACTGAACTCACAATACTACGTCATAGAAAATAACTTTAAATTATCCTTTGTCTAAAACCTATTATGTACCCAGCAGGCATCCCTACGAAACAAAAATTCTGTGCGTTCGACGAACATACATGAACGAAATTATTGGGGATCATCAGTGTGGGTTTCGACATAATTGATCAACTACAGATTCTTTTAGTTTTTGCTTTCTTTCGAGAAACGAGACAATGGGAACACAATGGATAGTACACCAGCTATTCACAGAGTCCAAAAAGCCCGTGATTTAGTCAGGAGGGAGGTATTATACAATGTCCTCATTGAGCTCGGGGTACCAGTGAGACTAGTTAGGATTATTAAAATGTGTTTGAAAGAAACCTACAGTTAAGCTCGTGTAGGTAAATATTTGTCTGATAATTTTTCATATTCAAAAAGTTAAGACGTCAAAAGAGGGGAAAAATAGGAAGGTTAACACAAGTAAAAATTAATATGAATATGGCGTAAAGTTAAGTAATAGTATGGCACGGGGTACTGTAGTTGGTCGAGGAACAATGCTACAAGCCGCAAGTTCGTGGGTTCGATCCCCGATGGCGTCATTATATTTTTCAATTGACCTAATCATTCCAGCCACACTATGGCCCTCGGGTCGACTCAGCCTCTAACAGAAATGAGTACTAAGAATATTCCTGGGGGTAAAGGGCGGCCAGTGTGTAAGACTGACAACCTCACAGCCATCTGTGAGACAGTTTTCTAAAAAATGTGGGAACGTCGATGTCTCACAACCATTTTGGCCTCTATAGCCTGTTACAGCGATAACTTTACCTCTACCTTACGCTACCAAATAATAGTATGTAACAGTGAATCAAGTATTACTACATAATGAAGTATTAATTATAAAGTAAGTAAAAGTATCCCTGTAACAGGCCGTGGAGGCCCATAGGGTTGTGATCGACTTTTTAGTGTCAAAACTGCCAGTGATCCACCACCCCCCTCCTATCGTCGTACCTCGCTTTAAGCAAAAATACTGGTAAAAATAACACGACACATGATGTTTGTTGTAAAAGCAACATACACTGAAAGTACAGATTTACCTTGTTCGTTAAGAACTGAAAAATAGGAATGACTAATACATATTTTCCCTTCAAAATCTGAATATAATCATATTATATTACAAGTGAATTTACATGCTTTTCACGTATAATTTCCTTATAGGCCTATGAGATCGACCGAAAGTAGTCCCGCCATCGACCGGTCGATCGCGATCGACGCTTTGGACATGCCTGTTCTAGACAATCGGCTCATAGATGGCGGCAGGGTTGTCAGCCCTACACGCCGGCCGTCCTTTACCCCCAAGAATATTCCTGGTACTCATATCTGTTAGAGCCCGAGTCGGCCCCAGGGCCATAGTGCGGTTCGAAGGGTTAGGTCAATTGAAAACAATCCGATGACCTCATCGGGACTTCAACGGGCGACCTTCCGGCTTGTAGCGAAGTGCCTCAACCAACTATGCTACCGCGTGCCCGAGTATTAATTATGACACGGAATGAATGAATGTATAAGGGGTGGTCCTTCTTGGCCCTTGCACCGCGACCACAGCGGTATACTGTGCCTATGGCACGGAATGAAATGCATATACATTTTTTCTAGTATAAAACCAGCCAACTCTGAAGGTACGAAGCATGTTGTTGGTGATGCTGCGAACCACTTCCAATTACAGACACACATACGTAAATTTGGTGTGTCTAACAGCGCTACTGACGATCCTAGGCCCACGTCTCTGTAATATTACAACACGATATACATGGCCCGAGAAACGTTACAGTACAGGAAGGCTCTGATATATAGCAGTCTTCAGTCACAACTTGAACAGAAATTCAAGAACCAAATGTGAATGGATTTAATGCTGTTCCCACCTCAGAAGTTAGTAAAGGAGCCATATTAGTATTATTGATGACAGAAAGTATTAATATTAATTGTATCCAAAGGTAAGTAACTTGTATGAGTTTTCAAGAAAAAAGTGTACAGAGCATTAATGCCTGAATTTCAAACAAATGACTTGAGAACAGACGCACGTAAACCACTAATATACTTACGTGTATTTAATGACATTTTCAATAACTTGGACTATATTGCTTCGAATGTTTGGTTGATTTTCAGTAATGAATTGGGTAAGATGTAGAACGAAGCGGTCGTGACCCAAATTGAGGGTTTATCAAAATATTTAAGTAAAAGGACTGAGGAAAACCACAAAAATACTATCAAAGTAACAGGTGTCGTGACTGAGATTCGATCTAATCACCTCCCAAAACAGAAGTCCGAAGCTTTGCAGCTTAACTAAATTTCTCTGTAGGCTAAAAGATTTCTGAAGAAGGAACAAGAATGGTGCACTGTCAAAGGCAGAAGGGAATAATGGCAGGAGGTTCCTGTTAACAGCCATTCGAAATATTTTATCTTATCATGTGCATACTTAATGCCTTTAAGATTAAACTGTACAAAACTGTAAAGTTAAATACTTGTTCTATGAGGGCGTGAAATTCTTTCTCTGAGGACAAATATTTGAGGGCATGTGAGAAGGAAGATTTCAGGATAACATCTACTAGTCCGAGAGACGAAGCAGACGTTGTCACTGTGTCCATGGCTCTAGGGCCCTTATGGAACTTGGCCGTTTTTCGGTTTCTTATTCTATACACAGTTGGCATGACTCTTTGGACGGGGAATCAGCCCGTCTCAAGGCCGCTGCCTACACAAGGAACAGCACAAACACAGAATAAATGCAGACAGACATCCATGCCCCAAACAGGAATCGAAACCACGATCAAAGTGTTCGAGCGGGCGAAGACGGTTCACGCGTAGACCGCGCGGCCTCTGTAATCGGCTTTTACATAAATAAATAAGTAATAAGTGTCTTTTACCGCCGTAGTAATTCATCCTATTTCCAAATAAATTGAATAAGTTTGTGGACCTCGAAACAAGGTATTTTACAGCAAGCTTATAATTAATGACTTTAACTTCATCCAAAGATCAAAGTCTTTTATTTTCTTCTCTTCTGTAATTCATTTCTCTTACCAGTAAAATGAGTTGAATTAAAAGATGCAGCCTTAGTCCATCTACAGTAGGTGACTTGCGTCAATCAGAAATTTCCTACATCCGTAATATTCCAAATTAGTCACTTATATCATGTCCCTTAAATCCGAACACTTTCCTGGGAGGTTTTATTTTTATTGCAGTAAAGTCCCTTGTACTGCGGCCACTTCTGGCCTATTGTACCAACCCCAGATGATAGGTGAGGGTGATTGTGCAGCAATTGATGGAATGAAGATTGGCAGGGGAAACCGAAGTACTCGGAGAAATCCTACTCCAGCGCCACTTTGTCCATCACAAATCCCACTTGACAAGACCCGGGATCGAACCCGGCCCGCCGCGGTGGGAAGCCAGCGACTAACCGCTTGAGCTATGGCGCGGCCTTCCTGGGAGGTTACTTTCAAATATTTTCCCCTTATCCCAACGGACTATTTTTCACAAATAAGTACTATCGATAAAATCGGTTCAAGCAGGAACGATTGTGCCTTGTGTTCAGGGGATGCCCGGTTGCAATCTTGGCCGGGGCAATGTTGATGATTTTCGATGTTTTCCTTAGTACTTTCCGGAAAAGAGCTAAAATAGTGCATTCAATTAAACATTGACCGCTCCTTGCCATTACTTCTCCAGTTAACGACTATGCAGTATTTTCAAATCATCCCACAACACACATCCTGAATCGCTAACAGCATTAATAAATACAACACAAATAACTCATGGAGCCGAGCTCCTTTTGAGGATCAGGCGGTCTCACAAGTACTCAAGAATTTTCCAACATTTTATAGAACTCATATGTTCATCTCTGTGTTCACAAGAGCCCTCCACTGGTCTCTATCCTGAGCCAGAAGAATCCAGTCCATACCACCCCATCCCATTTCTTTAAGATTCATTTTCATATTTACTCTCCACATAAATCTATGTCTTCCGAACACACACAAAAAAAGTTGTTTATATTCATGAGTTTCGAAAGTTCCAGGGAAAATACAAGTCACTATGCCTGAATGAGATTTGAAACATGAAGTCGACTGCTCACAACAATATTGTCACGTGTCGCAGAGTGATTAAAGTAGGGATTCGAATTGGTAATTGGATTTATTATCAACCTACAAGTTGTAACTACAATTACGAAACTATAACTACAATTATTGCTGCTTTACACAATGTACAATAACTCCACACTAATCTTCTCAGTCTATCTGGACTACTATTAGAGAATTTATCATACAGGAGCTATAAAACTCTCACTAAATCACATACTCCCAATATCACTGTGCTACAGCACACAAAAAGTATTCAAATCACACGTTAAAACCTCACAGGCCGACTTCTTGTACTCTTCTTCAAGAATTCTGTCACTTATATAGCCGAGGAACGGACACGCATCACAGGAAACATATGTCACGTGACCACCACCCACCGCTGTGTGACGTCACCTTGGACACGGAAAACAGAGCTTCCTCTATTGTCGCATGTTGGACCGCGTTTACAGAGCTCTTGCCTGGTCAACGCGTTGATCAAACCCGTTATAATATTCATGCTGACTGCATTACGAACTCCTCCATGAAGAGCAAATCTCACAGTCTTGAAATCGAGAAGTCGGATGCAGGAATGACCACTGAGACTGATGTCTTTGAACCGGAAGGTAGGCACAATGGAAGTGTGTAATAAGGCTATATCGTGGCCCTATAAAGGCTAATATGCTCCTACAGCGACGAGGCTGTCGCGCTGAGAGGCGATGCAATTGACCGCATGAAGGAACGCACTTGCCATTCTGCATGATGGCGTATGAGGATTTGTGTCAAGTTCAGGCGACCTCTCTCAAGTCCCAAGTTTAGTTCCCCGAGGCACAATGCGTTGTTATCTGCCTTTGCAAACAGGTTATGCATTTTATATAGAACTCTCAAATCAGTAAAATGTACCAGGAAGATCCCGTTTAAATTTCAAAATCAGATTAAAAAATTTATGAAGCATAATCGTGATATTGCATTGCACTTCACCAGTAAAAAGAGAAAAATTAATAGGTTCGCAGTATCCGTTATGTCCATAATCATACATTAAATTCAACCACCCGTAAACTTTGTAACAAAATGGGTAACCGGTTCGTGAGAGAGATGGAAATATTTACAAATACAATGTCTGTCGTAAAGTTTGTCGGCCGGTCACGATAGCCGGGCGGTACTATCTTCGTTCGCTCGGAAGTTGGGGTCGTGGGTTCGAATCCCACGGGCTGATAACCCGTGCAAGGAGTCATACTATCTGTAAAATGATCAATGAAACTNACAAAACATGGATGCTTGGTGTGTGTGTTTGTGTTGTCCTGTGTTAAGTAGAGGCCTTGTGACGAGCTGAGAACCCGTGCAAGGAGTCATACTATCTGTAAAATGATCAATGAAACTGAGAAATCAGCCTTATGCTCAAAGTTGGAGCGAAGAAGAAAAAAAATTTGTCGGTTTGTCAGTTTTTCGTTTCGAAGGAAACCAAAACTAATCTTAGTTATGGCAGGAAAGAAGAATGACAACAATAAAACCTGCGTCTCAGTCGATATTACAGTATCAAATTTTATCTGCAGAGATGCCAGTTGTAAGATTTTCCCGTTGATTTTATAATTGATAATTTCATGCACAAACCGTGATATGGAGTTACTGGAAAATCTGAATATTAATACCTCAATAAACCGACTTCATGGGACAGCCGACTGTTCGGAAATCAAGAAATTACCTGTTATGGAAAATCAGACTCTCATAAAGCAAAATTTAACCCATTTCATCTGCAGTTTATTAAAACGTAAGTCTTTATTACTTCCCTTTTAAGATCCATTTTAATATTATCCTTCAATGTATGCCTGAATTAAAACATCTATTTTCCATAAGGGCGACCGGGTAAATTGGAGCGACCTGAGGAAATGCTGAAAACAAATTAAAAGCTACGAACCGTATTTCAATAATTAATTTAACCCCTTCCGAAATAAAATCATTAAGATGAAGCCTTCCCTTTCTCTTCATTACCGTTCTCTTCATCCCTCGTCAGTTTTCCTTACCATCCTCTTCCTCATCTCACCCCTTCTATTCCTATTCTTTGTCTCTCTTGCCCTGAGCCGCTCAGCTGTGAACACGGAATCTGAAGGGCTAATATCTGACACCTCATTATTTCTGCTAAAGTGCGCCTATATTGTTTGGATAATAAAAACAATAGGTTCTGGAATGCAACGATAGTAAGAAAATGTCTTGTTACGTCACACATTGACTGACATAAAAAAAAATTTAAGGCTTTCACAATCCGGAAGGTCGCGGGATCGAATCCCGATGACATGAATTTTTTTTAAATTTACCTAATCCTTCCAGCCGCACTATGGCCCTGGGGTCGACTCAGTCTCTAAAAGAAATGAGTACCAGGAATATTCTTGGAATCTTCCTGTGGGTAAAGGGCGGCCGGCGAGTAAGGCTGACAACCTCACCGCCATCTATGAGCCGATTGTCTAGAAAATGTTGGAGCCTCAGCATCTCACAACCCTATGGGCCTCCAAGGCTTGTTACAAGGATACTTTTACTTTTCTTACATTGAAATTAAGTATTTATGGAGAATTTATTTACTTTCAAACGAGATAGACTAAAAAACAAAATATAGTGATTGTACCTTATCACATTACTGCCAATAATATAGAAAATACATTAATGGCGGTTGAACGAATTCTTCTAAATGAATGACAAATTTTTCATACGCTCCGAGTCACAGAAAATAACACTTTTCAATATATTTTAAACATATTAATAATTAATTGGGAGCACGCAGTAGCGTAGTTGGTTGTGGGGCTATGCTACAAGCCGGAAGGTCGCGGGTTCGAGTCCCGATGAGGTCATTGGATTTCTTTTTCAAGTGACCTAACCCTTCCAGCCGCACTATGGCCCTGGGGTTCACTCAGCCTCTAACAGAAATGAGTACCAGGAATTAATTAAATAATTTTCCTGGGGAGTAGAGCGCTGCCGGCGCGTAAGGCTGACAACCTTACCGCCATCTTTGAGCCGATTGTCTAGATAATGTGGGAGCCTCAACGTCTCACAACCCTATGGGCCTTCACGGCCGGTTACAGGGATAGCTTTACTTCTTTTTTTTTTTTAATCCAAAATTAAGTGGCGCCTCCCATTTTCAATTCCGTCCCTCTCTCATACAAGAAGCTGTGTGCGATTCCTGCCCCATGTCTTAGCAGGTGCTTGCTACAGGCTGTGAAACTTCGTACTTGCACTTTACCTCCTCTGAGGTTAAAGGACGTTTCTGCCTCTAACCTCGGGTGAAGACAAGGGAGAAGCCAAGTCTACTGGGGCCGTTAGACAGAGCCAGTCTCGTCAATATAAGCATTATATTTTTATAATGTGCTCGAGCCGGTCACGGTAGCCGAGCGGTCTAAGGCATGTACTGTCTTCGCTCGCTTGGAAACCGGGATCGTGGGTTCGAATCCCTCTCAGGGCATGGATGTTTAGTTTGTGTGTGTGCGTTTTTCTGTGTTTGTGTACAGGTAGAGGCATTGCGACGGGCTGATCACCCGCCCAAGGAGTCCTACCGAATGTGTAAGATCTAGAAAAACCGAAGTGAATGGAGAAGTTCATGGAGGTAGGCCTAGGCCCACTGGGGCTGTAGTGCCAAGGGGAAAAAAAATGTGCTCAGAAGGATAGGCTTCTCTCTTTTGTTGTTTATCTGAGAACGGAGACAGGGGTAGTCTCGAAAAGTATATTATAGGATACTAGCACTTATTTTGAGGGCCGCGCCATAGCTCAAGCGGTTAGTCGCTGGCTTCCCACCTCGTCGCCTCGGGTTCGATCCCGGGTTTCGTCAACTTGGATTTGTGGTGGACAAAGTGGCGTTGGAGCAGGTTTTCTCCGAGTACTTCGGTTACCCCTGCCAATCTTCATTCCACCAACTGCTCCACAATCACCCTCACCTATCATCTGCGGCTGGTACAATAGGCCAGAAGTGGCCGCAGTACAAGGGTAGTACCACCCCACTGGCAATAAAAACAAGCTCTTATTTTCTAATTTCCGTGGAATAGTCTGGCCATAATTTATTGTTTCTTCTCATGATTACATACGGATTCACCTGGAAGTTTGGGTGTTTCAAATGTTAGTTCTAACTTTGCCCCCCTTTGATGTGGTGTTCATTGTGTAGTTGCACAAACTGAGTCTGAAATACACTACACTATACTACGCTTTCTTATACACTAGAGTCATTTGTATTACGATATATTTTTGTTTATTACACAAAGGGAAGTTTGATATTGTTGGGTTCCGCTTGTACTATATACGAAAGAGGAACTTGTGAAGCACTCTGTTCACTGTACTGTAGTACATTTTACACTATGTACAGTGGGACCAGGGAACACATGAACGCTATCCACCTTTGCACCCACTTCATGTAGCTCTGATTGGACACTGTAGTATGTTGAGTGTTTGTTGGCATTTACTTCACCTGACGTGTTCCACTTGGTTCAGTACAGTTCGTAGACTGTCTGTTCTGTTGTGGAAATGTCAGAACTCCATCAAACAGAGGAAAGTAAGCATGCCAGGTAGATGACCTTATACGTTTGCAGCGTATACTCTTCTGGAAGAGAGAGACTTAAAGGCCAGCGATGCAGTGCGATAGTAAGGCGTGAAGCACTCGAACAGGAGCGTATTTCTTTTTTCCCTTGGCACTACAGCCCCAGTGGGCCTAGGCCTACCTCCATGAACTTCTCCGTTCACTTCGGTTTTTCTAGATCTTACACATTCGGTAGGACTCCTTGGGCGGGTGAACACTTCGTCGCAAGGCCTCTGCCTGTAGAGAAACACAGAGAAACGCACACACACACAAACTAAACACCCATGCCCTGAGAGGGATTCGAACCCACGATCCCGCTTTCCAAGCGAGCGAAGACAGTGGAGCGTATTTAATGCATGTATAATTTTAATTACGAGTCGACGAGTAGGAGAAACGGGCAATATCGGAAATCTTAGATCTTGTGTACAACGAACGTGGCACGAGCAGTAGCCTGGTAGCTTCAAGCATGATAGTTGAAAAGCTAGTGCGGCCAGTCGTTTCTGTTGTTACCGTGTACATCGAGTGTGAGAGCTGTAACCGACAGACGGCCCATTGCGAGCCGTATTATGTCGACGACTACGTCAGCAATGCTTAAACAGCCTGTGTACGTCTCAAGGCTTCTGCTACACATATGGGGAATGCTTTTTACGACAGGGGACAGTGAACTGTGTGCACACCTAGACGGAGGACACTCGCACACGTTTTTTTTTTTTATTATTACTAGTGGGGTGGGACTAAGTCCCTTGTACTGCGATCACTTCTGGCCTAATGTACCAGCCCCAGATGATAGGTGAGGGTGATTGTGGAGCAATTGGTGGAATGAAGATTGGCAGGGGAAACCGAAGTACTCGAAGAAAACCTGCCCTAGCGCCACTTTGTCCACCACAAATCCCACATGACCAGACACGGGATCGAACTCGGGCCGCCGCGGTGGGAAGCCAGCGACTAACCGCTTGAGCTATGGCGCGGCCCTTCGCACATGTTACTCCAATTGCAAGGCAACAACAGCAATTCTCAATTAGTGTGTGGACTTGCTTGCTGGGCGATCATACCACTGGTCCTTACAGTTTGCCTTGCTCATCCAACAGGTGCTAACTCTTTGAAGTTTATCAAAGAGAACGAATTTCTATCAGCATCTTGTCCGTTCATGATGTTAAGTATGCGAACTGATTGATTATCGGAATCCACAAAGGTAGATTAAACATCGAGAACCGTGGCTTGGCCGGGAAGTTCACCTGACCTGAAAACGACGAACTGTTTTCTATGGGGACACTGCAAGAGTCTCGTACGATTATACGCCCCAGAGATGAAGTCCCAGAACGAAAGATACAGTTAAGGCCGTGAGTGGGACACGAGAGATAATGAAATGGAGACCATTTCCATCACTTCCCTTAAGAAGTCCTTTCTTTTAACGCAAAAGATAACATAAAACAATCCCATTTATTTCGTATCTTGAGCGGTCAAATGGAACAAAATTTACATCCACATATTTCCACTGAGCCGAAGTTATTGGCAAAACTGCAAAGGACGCTTTTATTCAAAAAATTTACAGACACAACATCGTACACATTTCTGGAACATCCTTCGTAAAGGTTCTATAAAACCCCGCAGTCATGAAACGTTTTATGTTTACTCGTCATTTCAGGAGAGAAGCACACATACGCCCAGTACTCGCCTACTGTACGAACTACGGTACGCCATACATTGTATAGGCAACCTTAGGCGGCCCATACACGTATGAGTCTGGCTCGCGAGTCCGGCTCGGCGAGGATCCGGGCTCGGATTAATTTCACCACACACGGACGAGTTTGGCTCATTGGAACCCGAGCCGAGTCGGACTCGCGAACTAGACTCGTACGTGTATGGGCCCCCTTACGAAAGAAGACTCCTCTGTAAGCGTTTATGGATTTTCCACGAGTGTATTAATTGATTTAGCTGGCTCCACAACCCCTTGGGCCCTGGCATCTGTTTTTCTTTTCATATTCACGATCATTCTATAGAGAGTAGGACTCTTTGGACGAGTAATCAGCTGGTCGCAAGGCCTCTACCTATTCATGATGATTCATCAGTAATCTGTCAGACGACAGGTCCACAGTCTCTTCCAAAACAGTTCCTCCACTTAATGCGATCTTCTGTTTTTGGAAAGAGACTATCCAGGAAAAGTGATAATGTGGTAGTTTTTCCATTTGCTTTCCACATCGCAGTACAACAGCCGTTCAAACGACTCTGGTCACGCCTGTTGCTATACGAACTTGAACCATCTCGAGCATCATTTGCTCTGTGCTTCAAGTCGCTGCTGATGACGCTGCTTCCGGCATCAGTTTTTGGTTTTTGGTGTCTCTCTTCGTCTGATGCCCAACCTTTGACCTGTCCAGCAAGGGAGGCCCTGCCAGTAGCTACGCTGCCGCTGGTATAGCTCTCAGGGTCCTTAGCATACTCAAACCCCCTCACCACGATAAGGCACCAACGAGGGGGCTCTACCTATATACAGAATAAATACATACACATACCAAACATCAATGCCTTTTGTGGGATTCGAACCAACGATCCCGGCTTCCGAGCGAGCGAACACAATATATGATTTAGACCACTCGGCTACCGTGACCGGCATGGAACTAAGTTTAACAGAAAATATTAACTGTATGCTTTTTATGTCACAATCTACATAACTGACTGACGAGGATGCACCCTCGTTCCCATAGGAACGTAAAGGTATCCCTGTAACAANCACCACTCGGCTACCGTGACCGGCATGGAACTAAGTTTAACAGAAACAATTAAATATATGCTTTTTATGTCACAATCTACATAACTAACTGATGATGATGATGCACCCTCGTTCCCATAGGAACGTAAAGGTATCCCTGTAACAAGCTGTGGAGGCACATATGGTTCTGAGACGTCGACGATCCCACATTTTCTAGACAACTGGCACACAGGTGGCGGTGAGGTTGTCAGCCTTACGCGCCGGTCGCCCTTCAGCCTCAGGAAGATTCATGGTACTCATTTCTGTTAGAGACTGAGTGGACCCCAGGGCCATAGTGCGGCTGAAAGGATTAGTAAATTTGTTTCTGTGCTTAATTTAATATTACATTATCAAGATGTATGAAGGCGTGGATGTATTGATCTACGTATTCTTGCCTTCAGCACTTGTTGGAGGTGAGTGGTCAGCTTCACGGTCCTGTCGCTTCACCTCTGGAAAAGAGCCCCTGGTACCCATTAGATAGAAGCTTGGGTGGGCCCCAGAACCTGTCTGGACGACGTGGAGCGGAGAAAAATGTTGCCCCTACTGAGTATTGAATTCGGACCCCTCGGCAGTTCAGTCAGTTATACCAACTGTGCTATCCCGGTTCCATTGTAAACTGTTAGGTATCGCGAAGCAATCTAAAAATCAAGCACAAATATGTAAATATTCTTATATACTGTCCAACGTGTTGAGGTTTTCAAACTTCACGTTTCGGAACTTGAACCTGTGTCTGTCCTCAGATATAAGGGAGGAAAGTTTCCTAATCAGTTGGACCCCTTAGAAGGAGAAAATCTTGATGACTGGGTCTGTCGGGAAAGATTGGGTTAACTGAAAAATCGAGCGACCCCATCGGGAATTGAACTCGCGATCTTCCGGCGTGTAGCATAGTGCCTCAGTCAACTAAGCAACCGCGTGTCCTAGTTCCGATAGTAGACGGAGTATATTTATCTATTCATCCCTAGGACTACATATGTTATTGCCAACAAAGATAGTATTTATCCGTTATATGTATACAGTGGCCGTCCTGTAGTGCACACAATTTCACCTGTCACTTCACTACATGTTTCGGCATCATTGTGCCATCCTCAGGTGTCCCAACTACGTAAATCTATTGCATTGCTTGCCCTCATAAGTTTTCCCAAACCAAGCTCGCAGCTAAGAAGCTAAGAAGGGAACACACATCACAAGACGCGGTTTACACAGAAAATAAGAAAAACGACCGCGTAGTGAACGAACCACATACAAGTTTTAATTAAGACAAATAAGATGAATTATCTTAACAAGTTTTAGTGAGTGTAAATTTATCGTAGTTGACAAATACGGACTTTTTAAATACTTTTTAAATGGTTTGTGAAAACATATGAGGGCAAGCAATGCAATAGATTGACGAAGTTGGGGCACCTGATGATGGCACAGTGTTGCCGAAACATGTTGTGAAGTGACAGGTGAAATTGTGTGCACTACAGGACGGCCACTGTATACACATAATGGATGAAAATCAGTGTAACAGGACGCTAAAATATAACATTACGGATGGTATTTACTAAATAAAATATTTGATGTGCGTAATTTGTCTGCCCTTTTTAAACAAAGCTTCAAATACTGCAAAAAAATCTTACAACGTACGGTGGGGCCTTTTCCTTCGGCTTCAAGGCTCCCCTTTGCGTGATTATTTTCAGCCGCGGGCTCTCAAGGCGGACGTACGTACCCGGAAATTGGAAATAATCGTGGAATAAACGCCGTACCATCACGAGTCTTCCATGATTCAGGATTTTAACTAACTACTCGACGCGTAAGTCTCTGTAACGTCACACAAATTAACTCCGTGAGATGTGGAGCGGGGATATAACACAGCATTCCACCTCTCTCAGTACGGTTAAATCCACTTCAAATCCTCAGTCTGCCTCCCTAACATACACGTATGCAGTATTTTTGTACCATGTTCCCATTTATGTCTTCATTTACTACGGGTCTTTTTCCATGAGGTTACGGAACTTGTTTCTACATAATTTCTTAAGTTTCTCATACGTGCTACATGTTTTTCTTATCAATACTTCGCTTAACCGAGGATTCTTGTGACCTTTCTCCGCCCTCCTAGTGAATTCCTGGACACTACTTTGAAATGGGCCATGGCTATATCTTTAAAATATATTGTGACGTGCCGCCTAAATGCCGGAATATTGGATTCAGAACGGGCGACATTTGCTAGACAACGGTTCGATAGTCACGCTTCTGCTACAATAAGAGTAGTGAATACATAGTTATCTGTGTGATAATTGTAAACACGTTCACGCGACAACGCGTAGATAGGCAGACCGTTACAATGGAAATGAGAAACGGAACCCTTCAAGGTGTCTTCTAGACCGTCAGACCACCGAAGATAAGAGTGGACGCAGGGCAGCTGACAGGGAGATGCGAGTGGTAGGAGGCGACAAAAAGGGAAGTCTCAAATCTGAGACAGTAAACTATGGTCGCAAGCCGGTCACGGTAGTCCAACGGTCTAAGGCATGCAGTGTCTTCGCTCGCTCGGAAGCCGGGATCTTGGATTCGAATCCCACTCAGGGCATGGATGTTTGTGTGCGTTTTTCTGTGTTTGTGTACAGGTGGAGGCCTTGCAACGAGCTGATCACCCGCACAAGGAGTCCTACCGTATGTCTAAGATCTAGTAAAACCGAAGTGAAACGGAGAGTTTCATGGAGGTAGGCCTAGGCCCAAACGAGGGCTGTAGCGCCAATGAAAAAAAAATAGTCGCGAGTCCCAAGGGACTCGGACCCGATAAAGACTGTTCTGGCAAGGACCAGCAGTATATACAATATACAGACACATCCTCTCTTCAGAGAGGGCGCCCCTCAAAAGCAAGACCGTACCTGTCAAATAATAATAAATATTTGGTTATGAGCCCCAGATGGGGCTCAACACCAAGATTTACCGTCCCTACTGACCGTCAGTCGCAATGTGACTTTGACAGGGAGAAACCCGTGTGGAGGCGAGGTCGAATACATCCACCGTGACCCTGCGAGTCGTAGGAGGCTTCGAAAAGGGTAGGCTCAAATATGAGAGAGCAAAATATGGCCGCGAGTAACAAGGGACTCGGACCCGAGGAAGAGTGCGCTGGCAAGAGCCAACAGAATATACAAAAGACAGAACGGTCCTCTCGTCAGAGAGGGCGTCCCACAAAAGCAAGACCGTAAGTGTCAAACAGCAATAAATATCTGGTTATGAGTCCTAGATGGGGTACGACGCCAAGGCTTACCGACTGACTGATTGACCGTCAGTCGCAATGTGACTTTGACTGACATGGAGAGAAGAAGCCAGAAGGAAAAGCAAGAAGCGAGAGTTCAGAAGTGCAGAAGTGAAGACAGAATACGGAAGTCGGAAGACCAGAGGTGAAAGATGCAGACAACAGTGAGGGATTCTGTATCCAGAAGGAGTTGAATGTGTGAATTATTATAGCCGAGTGTAATTCTGATAGTGACTTCAAATAAACCTAATCACCAAATCCAGAATCCACAATTATTAGTCACGAGTACCCCCAAAACGTGACGATGTGTCAGACATTCCTAATACCATCCCATCGAATGTGACGTATTTCCTACTGCTGAACAGAGATCATTAAATATCGAAGGATGATTCGTACCTGCTTCATGCGTAACTGAGAGTGCAGAAAGCCTCAATAATTTTAAGTTAGAAAATAAAAATCATGAACTTGAACAGTTGATACAGAGTCGTTACACAACCTAACATTGTGTTATAAGCAGAATTCGTGGTTACAATACGCTGACCTTCGCATTTAGACAGAAGATACATTGTGGGCGGGGTGAGGCACGAAATAGATAGTTCGATATGATTTCATAAGGATGCATAAAGAAACATCCACTCAATAAATTAACATAATCTGCTTATCGGTCCGGTTCACTAAGCGTTCAATGCCACTGAGTGTGTACGTGTTTCAGTTTAAATCTTGCTTTGCGGACACCTTTCAGACACGGTCAATCGCCTTCCTACACCACTAGCAACGTAACCAGTCAAGCAAGCTTTTCTTCTGGCTGAAGTAAACCTCTCGTCAGGGGCGAATGTTGGCCTAGAAGTCAGGCCGTGGGGTAACATATTCGCACCACCGGTACAGCTGCTGGCTAGGGGTTGGAGTTCGAGTCCCAGTGGAGGCAAAATTTTTCTTGTCTCTACGTCATCCAGACCAGTTCTGGAGCCCACCAAGTCTTCTATCCAATGGATACCGGGGGCTCTTTCTCAGAGGGTAAAGGGGCCGAAGCGTGAATCTTATCACTCACCTCAGAATAATGCTAAGGCCAAGAATATGTGGACCTATACAGCCACTCCACCGAACACCTCTGTAGCGTTGTGGTTAATTTGCTAAGCACAAGGAGAATTTCACGTTTTACACGCGCCACGTGACAATACCTCCAGAACTGCATCCCCTCTCTGTCTGTTCATCGGAGACGCATGCGTAAAAGCGAAATTTTGGAACTCTAGACGAGCGGTGAATCTATCCGCTTTCTGGGATATGCAAAGGGAAGAAAGGCTATGGCGTATAATTTATAAAATGTATAGGGTACGAACAAAATATTTTATTTCAAAGGAAAACATATTTTTTTTTTCCATGTTTTTCTACTCTGAATACGGCAGAAGATAACTGAGATAAATGGTATTTTATGACGAATCAATATTCCACATGAAGAGTACAGTTTTCTGGGTAGTAACTTCGGAGGAACATGCAGCTTCCATCTTCTGGGTCGGAGAGTAAAGCACCAAGAAACTAGCAGCAGGCAGCAAGCTGAGATCAACCTTCTCCTAACTACACGGCGTTACAACCGTTCATAGTCACTGCCGTTAGTACCCTAAACCCAGCATTCCCTGCGCTCCGATGTCAGATATATTACACAGAATGGCTGTTCAATTCTGTGTTCTGCTCCGTCCAATGAATAAGGCCTTCCTACAACATGAAAGAGGTACTTCTAACCTGAATTTGTAATATTTTTCACGAAGAAATTAGAAACTTTGTTGCCCCTTTCATACTCAGAGAAGAGCGTAGCAATGTGTACCGGAAAATGTTACAAAAATTCGTCTTCTACAGTCTAAGGAATGTGCTAACCTCTTCTTATGACAAATTTATATGCCTAATATTCCAGTGAAGTTGAGAGGCAATTATCGACTTCCGAAGAGTTGACTGGTAGCGGAGTTTCGATTTCTGACCTCCCCGCTCACCTGATATTAGTCACTTAGTACGTTCTTGTGATTATGATGCTGGGAATATGTAAGCGTAAAGAAGGCGAAACCCTCAAAAGTGACGTCACTACAACAGTTAACTGTGGAAGAGAAGTATTGGGGGCTGAAGCTACAGTTTACGTTGCAGTACGCATGTCAATAGCTGCGTATGCATGCCGAGTTGCACATGGAGCTCATATCAGTATAATGTTTCCAAACTTAAAAGAAATACACTGTTATTCACAAGTCACAATTTTTTCTGCTGTTTCAGCTTATCGTATTCAAATATATAAACCTGAACAAACGGCATTAATTTACGGAAAGATTTATTTAGCAAGGTAAGTGTCATTATGACATGTAGTCGCAGATGCTGTTAGTAAACTTCGACTCCATACCGTAGCCGAAGCGCTTCTCCATGCGGGGCCCAGGTTCCATGCTATTTCATGTGATGTAGGATTTGTGGTGGGCAAAGTGGCATTGGGATAGGTTGTCTTCAAATACTTTCGTTTCTCCCTCTAGTTCTTATTCCACAAATTACTCCATATTCATTACTCATTATATTATCCGACGCCGTATTATTTTATTATTATTATTATTATTATTATTGGGGTGAGACTGAGTCCACTTGATACTGCGGCCACTTCTGGCCTATTGTACCAGCCTCAGATAGACGATATTAACTGTGGAGCAATTGGTGGAATGAAGGTTGGCAGGGGAAACCGAAGTACTGGGAGAAAACCTGCCCCAGTGCCACTTTGTCCACCACAAATCGCATATGATGAGACCCGAGCTCGAAACCGGGACGCCGCTGTGGGAAGCCAGCGACTAACTGCCTGAGGTATGGAGCGGCCCATCCGACTACACATAGCCTCGGTCCTGACATCGTCGTTAAATAACCAACTTAAACTGAAGTGACTCGAACTGCAAAGCGTCGAATTGTTTCCAAAAGTGAAAAATTAACTAAAAGATGGGGCATAAAGCGGTCTTGAAATAGTTCAAGGCATTATCCCGGTCTTGACAGAGAAAAACCATGAAGAATCTCCCTCAGGGTAGCCTGTATTCCGACAGAGATTCGAACCGGATACCTTCAGATTTGAATAAGAATGATTACTGCTTTAGCCAAATTGCTTGGTCCTTATGAAAGGTAAAAAGAAAAGGCAAAGCTATCCCTGTAACAGACCGTGGAGGCCCATAGGGTTGTGAGACGTCGAGACTCCCTCATTTGCTAGACAATGTGCTCACAGATGGCGGTGAGGTTGTCAGTCTTACGTGCCCGCCGTCCTTTAACGCTCAGGAAGATTCCTGGTACTCATTTCTGTTAGAGGCTGAGTCGACCTAATGGCCATACTGCGGTTGGAAGAGTATTCCAATGACCTGATTGGGATACGAACCCGCGACTTTCCGGCTTGTAGCATAGTGCCTCAACCAACTACGCTAACGAGTGGTGCTCCCTCTTATGATATGAAACTGAACCGAAATAAGTTCCTCTTGAAGTAGAGACAGGCTAATGTTGAAGTCTTCAGAATCTGCAAAGTGCGAGAGTTCGCTTTATAGACCTATTGCCATTTCAGAGCTTCCTGGACCCCACACAGACATTCCGTGTCATCTGATGAAGATGCCAAGTGCCACACCATAAAAACATCTCGTTCGTAGACAGCAGAGTAATTGGATATTTAATGGGTTACTGAACCAGATAATTTCACGGTCCGAGAATATTCCCTGAGGGCCCAAAAGGGTAGAATTTCGGAAGAGAATCTAATTTCATGTAACTAAATGTAATGTTAACAGACCCCAAAGCTGAATTATAATAGCATACAAACCGAGTTACGGGTCCACTGCGAGCGTCTGATTGCAATACGGCGGGCAGATAACATCACTTACTGGACGCAGGGCTACTCAGTGGGCCAGAGAAGGGGTCGCGACAAGAGAGGCCTGTGAAAGTCAATGCTGCCTTCCTGCGGTCCCACAGACATAACACACGAGATTCAATATTAAAATAGGCCTATTTAATTGTCAGTTATAGATGCGTTTTCAAATGGAAAAGGTGTGTATGACGAGGGGGGAAGGAGGAAAGAAATGCATACAAAATACTGATGGGTAACTTCATTTGTAATACTACACCAATCGAATTTCGTGTCTGTTTAGAGGCTCTCATTCTGTTTTTGCATCTTGGATTGTTCCATGGGTTGGATAAGAGGGCAAACACATCGCACTGACTTCTGCTTGTGGGAGCCAACCAGATTCCATCAAGTGCTAGCCAATCAGTGTGGACCACGGCAGCCCCAACGCCCATTGGTTCGCACGCCGCCTAGCTACAACGTACCACTGACACGTTAGTCATCAATAACAGGCGAGGAACTATCCGCTGCTAAGCAACGTCTCGGTAAACACGTTTTCGAGAAGACAGATTCTGGGTAAACAGCCTGCTGAAAGGTAAAGCCTACAATGATACGTGACAACAGTGGACGTCCACTGCTAGAAAATGAAACTGTTTTCCGTGAGGTCCGACCAGAAGTTATGTAAGAGGAATACAGCGAGAAACAAACAGAGAGAACACAATACAGAAGCGGAGGAATTTAAACCGAAGTACTGGGAGAAAACCTGCCCCAGTGCTACTTTGTCCATCACTAATCCAATATGACCTGACCTGGGATAGAACCCGGGCCGCCGCGATGGGAAGCCGGCGACTAACCGCCTGAGCTATGGCACGGCCTCTTGATGAACTTTACTGCTTATTCATGTATTAAGAAGTGTGAGGGCTCAAGATGTCTTATAAAAACTACTTTTTCTAAGTTGGCCATCGGTTTAGATTGGCAGGATTTGGTTTGTAATAACAATTGGCTAACTTATACATGTTTCTCTGCACCCAGACTTCAATGTACCTTGGCGAGCCTCTCGTTGAAGGACCGGTTCAGTGACGGATACTCGGTTCACATCTTGCTTAAGCTCGCACGCAAAAAAAAAAAAGTCCATATTTACGGTTAAACAAGATCATGGGCATAAGCACGGTTAGTCTGGATAGAAATTAACTCACAATCTTTTCGAACTTAAACACACACACACTCGTCTTTCCCCTTTTATCTGATTCATTTCTGCAGGGCGCAGGTTTCAAATAGATTTCACGCCAAAATTATGTATACTATTCTAGTTGCCGGCTTCCCACTGCCGCGTCCCGGGTTCGAGCACAGGTCTAGTCATGTGGGATTTGTGGTGGACAAAGTGTCATTGGGGCAGGATTTCTCCGAGTACTTAGGCTTCCCCTGCAAATTCTCATTCCATCGACTGCTATATAACCACAATCATCTATCATGTGAGGATGGTACAATAGGCCATTAGTAACCGCAGCACCAAGTGGACTCACACCCCACTAAGAATGGTAACAATAAGAAAATAATAACATGTAAACAGCATGGAATTGAGTCAATATAAGGTTAAATGTAAGGCTTATTCATAACGGTATTGAATGAATGTACTAGGTGTAGGCCTTCTCGGCCCTTGCACCGCGACCTACAGTGGTCTATTATTCATAACGGTAGCGAGCCTTTGAATTACAAAACAAAACAAAGAAAACTCCATGGACTGTAGTCCGCAAGTGAACTATACCAACCGAGCGACCGTCGCTTGTCAACGAAGTTAGTGCCAACTTTAGCGGATAGAGAGTGTCGTGTGGTCACCGCAACGAATCCCCACGGCCGTTATTTTCGGGTTTCTAGACCGGAGCCGCTATTTTCTTGAAATAGCTCCTCAATTATCTTCACGAGGCTGAGTGAACCCTGTTCCAGACCCACTACTTCTCAGAAAATCTGGTAGCTCCGGGAATCGAACCCTGACTTCTGGATCTGTAGCCAGGAACTCTGACCACTACACCAATTACGAAACACCAAATTTCTAAATCACCTCCATAACCAGGTTTAAGCCCGAGATAGATTCAATACCATCAAGTGAGGTAGGAATGCTAGGATAAGTAGTGCTTCCCTCATTGGAATTCCGTCTCTGGGTGTGTTTATTTGTATTCATCATGTGTTGGACGTGCCTCAGACGCTGACTGACTACTTCACACTCGGTGCGATTTCTTCTCCTCCTGATTATGATTATTTTTCTTCGTCAAGGCAGGAGCCTTGCTTGCTGAAAGAGTGTACATAGGGCAACTTCAGTCATTAGACTCGCAGCCGGTCCAACTCACTGCTCAAATGCACTCCCTCAGGCAAGTAGGTACAGGAAGAAGCACTTAACTAGATCTACGAAACACAGCCTTCAGATGATAATGATGCGTAATCTGTTGAGTGGGTACCAGTGTTTCGGAGGAATATGCTGCCTCCATTTTCAGTTAGCAAATTCTAACTAACTGAAATAAACCAACTGCAATGAGTAGGTTTCATTCTTGAGAAGTCAATAGCCACTTACTTAGCAAAGAAATTCTCCGCTAGTTAAGGACCTGCAGTTCATTACCTTGTACACAAAAGCCCGACATTTCTCCCTATTCTCAGCCAAACTCTACCGTAAGTTAACTCTTTGTTTCTGTAAAACTGGATGGCAGGGGTTAGATTCCCATCAGAGGCAAGAGATTTTGCTCTTCTCCACAGCGTCCAGACCGAGTCTGAGGTCTACCCAATCTGCTATCAAATGGGTACTGGGTCTTCTTCCCCGGCGTAAAGCGGCCTGGGGTTGAATCTGATCTCTCACCTCCATGTACTGCGGAGGACAAGAATTTTTGAGCCATATCTCCACTCCCCCATACATCTTTATGACGTGTTGTTTAATCTATTAAGAACGTGGACAACTTTGTACATTTATAGAACTATAGAACTTCAAATATTTAATTTATTAATATAAGTTACACGGGGGCACGCGGTAGCGTAGTTGGTTGAACCATTAATTATACAAGCCGGAAGATCGTGGCTTCGAGTCCTGATTAAGCCATCGGATTTTTCAATTCACATAATCCTTCCAGCGGCACTATGGCCGACTCACCCTCTAATAGAAATGAGTACCAGGAAATTTCTTTGGTGTTAAAGGGTGGCCGGCGCGTAAGACTGACAAACTTACCGCCATCTG
>NW_019737086.1:0-16382 GCF_002891405.2 Cryptotermes secundus
TAGTGCTTAATTAGTTAAGCAAAGGGACAACTTTAGCTTTTTAAAGGCCTAGTGCTTGAGGAGGGCTGGAGGTTGTCTCCCTCATTTCAGGAGTTACCTGTTTTCAGATGGGAACTGCCTCGATAAAGAACGGCGAATCTCTGGGAATAAGCTCTGAAAAATCTGTAGCCATTTCAGTGTATTGTAAAGACAAAGGTGAAGTTATTCCTGGGCATAATTAATTATCACGTCATGAAGATGTATAGGGGAGTGGAGGTATATTTCCATAACCTCGGCACTAGATGAGGTTGAGTAGTCGGCTTCACTCCCCTGCCTTTTCCCCTGGTAAAAAGAGCTTTCGGTACAAATTGTATAGGAAGCTCGATGCGCCCCAGAACCGGTGTGAAAGTTATAGTGAAGAGAAATGTCTCTTGTCCCTGCCGGTAATTGAACCCGGAATCTTCGGTAGTCTACCCCCTACCATAGATGGTATGCCGACTGAGACATCCCAATTGCTATTTCAGTGTATTATTACAGTATTAATATGCCGCATATAAGTTAGAACCTGAGTAATAAACAAATGTCTTGACGCTGAAGCTCACGACAGATTTCAAGTTTCCTTCACCAGAGGAACGCGTAATTCCGTGTTAGATGGTTGCATTATAACAGGAACTCTCTTAATGTCTCCCGATGTCTCGGAATATACGAGAGCAAGATAGAAATTTCGGAAAAAAATAATATGGCCTTTACTGACAAGAGAGAGATTTCGAGTTTCCTTCACCAGAGGAACGCGTAATTCCGTGTTAGATGGTTGCATTATAACAGGAACTCTCTTAATGTCTCCCGATGTCTCGGAATATACGAGAGCAAGATAGAAATTTCGGAAAAAAATAATATGGCCTTTACTGACAAGAGAGAGATTTCGAGTTTCCTTCACCAGAGGAACGCGTAATTCCGTGTTAGATGGTTGCATTATAACAGGAACTCTCTTAATGTCTCCCGATGTCTCGGAATATACGAGAGCAAGATAGAAATTTCGGAAAAAAATAATATGGCCTTTACTGACAAGAGAGAGATTTCGAGTTTCCTTCACCAGAGGAACGCGTTGCATTATAACAGGAAATCTCTTAATGTCTCATGATGTTGCATTATAACAGGAAATCTCTTAATGTCTCATGATGTCTCGGAATATACGAGAGCAAGGTAGAACTTCCGGAAAAAAATAATATGGCCTTTACTGACAAGGAAACCGTCAATAAGGGTCGTACGTAAGTGTGAAAGTGAGTGGTTTCTGCTGAATGTCGTTAAGTAGCCGTTAATGTCCCTCAGCCTCCGGAATTACCTCACAGGCCTGGGTGCCACCTAGTGAGCTACTGCTGGGGCTCTCAGATCTAGAAGGCTGGGTATGTGACTGAGATGGCGGAGACAAGGGTTACGTATAAAATGTTACGTGGGAGACAATTTGAATGAACACCCATTTGAAAGACCGAAAAGGAAATGGGACGATAATATTCTTATGGATTTACGGATTGTGATAATCGAGTGTGGATGAATATGGCGCAGAATCGTGTGCAACGAAGAGTTTTGTTTCGGCGATATTAAACATCCGAGTTATGTTTCTTAATTCCATGATGTTTTTGGTTTCTTAGATGAAAACTGAGAATACAGACAAATATTTTGGCTATCTCACATATATACTCTTTAGCTTTCACGGAGAACAGAGTTCGTTCTCCGTCTGCTCTCTGATGCAGTACGTCGGCCACTGTTTGGTCTGTTGTACCAGCTCCAGATGATACATGATGGGTGGAATGCGAATTGGGAGGGGAGACCGAAGAACCCAGAGGAAACCTGCCCCAGCGCCACTTTGCCCACCACGAATCCCACACAACATGAGATCGAACCCGGTGCGCTGCTGTGGGAAGCCAGCGACTAACTGCCTAAGCTATGGCACGGCCAAACAATACACAAGTAGATTGTCTTCTGGATTGGGACAAGTACGAGTATTTCGCCGGAAGTTTACCGTCGCTTCAGAAGAAAATGTTGCCTCCACATTTATAACCAGAAGATGATGTCAGTATCCTTCTCCGAAACGTCGGTAAACTTCTCAATATATGACAAATTTCTACATACACTTTAAACCTGAGAAATTTACTGCCCGACGTTGAATATATTTTACATAATGATGTTATATTAACTGCGAAATATATGCCGCAATCACTGATATGGCTGGCAGGAACGGTGAAGTAGGCGGTGTGAAAGCGGAAGAAAACTAGACACCAGCATATAAATTATTATCTGCAATTTTCACATGAATTAGGGTCTTGAACTCAGGTCTACAGAATGAAAGTACTAGCCGCAAGGCCAACTGCTTGACTGACCGGTTGTTCACAAACTTAAAAAAAAAGTAGCTTAGAAATATATTTTTTCTCTGTTAGTTTTTAGTAATTTACAAAGAATGTAAATTGACGTAAATTTTTTGAATGCAATTTAATGGTCTCTAGAAACATAAACCGAAAGCATATATTACAAAAGAAAAATGTAATTATATGTACCAGTTCGTAACTGAATCGATTCATTGGTTTTGTGATTTTCCTTTTTTCTCTCTCTCAAACCACGGGCCGTTAGTATTGCATTAAGGCACGTGACTTCACGTGAACTGTGCAGAGAACCCTGTTCGTAATGAAAGTAGTCACATTTCTCTTCTTAGTCAATATTTCCCTACCATTTTACTGTAAGATTGTCTGGAAACAGAGTTCTGAGGAGAATATTATTACCTAAGGAGGGTATTTCGACCTCAGAGAAATTGTGGTGAAAAGCTAACACAATATAGAATAGGTAAAAGGCAAAAGTTGCGACTAGCTGATCACCCGCCCAAGGAGTCCTACCGAATGTGTAAGATCTAGAAAAACCGAAGTGAACGGAGAAGTTCATGGAGGTAGGCCTAGGCCCACTGGGCCTGTAGTGCCAAGGAAAAAAGAAGGCAAAGATAAAGTTGTTCCTGTGCTTAACTAATTAAGCACTACGCCATGAAAGCGTATGGAGGAGTGGATATACAGATCCACATTTTCTTGACCTCAGCAATAGTTGGAGGTGAGTGGTCAGATTCACAACCCGGCCGTTTTACCCCCAAGGAAAGAGCCTCCGGTACCCATTGTACATGAGGTTGGTTGAGCCCCAGAGCCGGAGATGTGAAAATTCTTGCCTCACCGGGACTCGAACTCCGACTCCTCCGTCGTTCAGCCCGTAACCAGTCGCTATACCGACTGAGCTAATATAAAATATGGAATTATATTATTTGTACTCCACTAATTATTATTATGTTGGCCGAATCAAGGAGGCTGAGTTATGTGGTGCATACAACTCTTGTAGATGACACGATAAATATATACAAAATTTGAGTTTAAATACTTGACATTAGTCGTTGTGTTTAGAGATTCTGCTGTTGCGTTGATGTTGTCTATTCTTCTGCCATCTATTGTAAAACATTGAAAGTTTCAAGTTGCTTAAGAAGTGTAGCAGTTGTTAGAACCGTTTTTGCACCAACTTCTAAGTTATGCGTGTCGGGTATGCGATATAGTGGCAAACATACAGGGAAGTACGAACATGTTTTGTTGTTTCCTTTACGACGTTGTCAGTATCTCACATTACTCGTGGCCGAATAATGAATTGGAAAGTATTTGTCAGGAAGATGTCGCGGTCTGTTCGAGGTTCTGTCCTCACATTTAACTTGGGCAACTGATGAAAAACCACGAAAATTCTGTCAGGAAAGCTAGTTTTGGTCGAGATTCGAACTTGGCACCCTACAATATAAGTCTAGAACGTTACCGCCAAACTAACCTACTTACTTACTTACTCCTGGAGCTGAGCCCTTCTTGAGGAGCCGCCAATTCTGCAGCTACTCAAGAAATTCCCAGTATTTTATGGAACCCGAAGGTTTATTACCGTGTTCACAAGAGCCCTCCACTGATCCCTATCCTGAGTCAGATCAGTCCAATCCTTACCATCCCATCCTATCTCTCTAAAATCCATTTTAATATTGTCCACCCACCTATGCCTTGGTCTTCGCGAATGGGTTTGCATTATTAAAAATAAGGATCGTTGAACAATTTGATATAAGTGGATAAAACATGTTTCTTTTTGTCATTGTAATTGTGATTAGCTAATATAAGAATTTGTCAACTTTCACATTTCATTAGCACAGCAGACTCTTTCTGCAGAACCATGGCAAAATCTTTGTTTCTGTAAAGGAAAAGTGAAGCTATCCCTGTGACAGGCCGTGGAAGCCCATAGTATTATGAGGCATCGAGGTTCCCACATTTCCTAGTTCTAGACATCCTCACAGATGGCGGTGAGGTTGTCAGCCTTACGCGCCGACCACCCTTCATCCCCAGGAAGATTCCTGGTACTCATTTCTGTTACAGGCTGAGTCAACTCCAGGGCCATAGTGCGGCTGGAAGGATTGGGTCAATATAAAAACCCAGTGATCGCATAGGTAATCGAACGCACGACCTTCCAGCTTGTAGCAGAGTGTCTCATGCATTTTCTCCCAAACATATTCCACAATACGAGAATGCTGAGGAATTGCTAGTACGTCACATACTTAACTTCTAATATATTTATATTTCCTCTCCTATAATTCGTGTTTAAGAGGTAAATAATAATAGAAACTAAAGAGATATGAAATTTACGGTTTTCTGGGATGTGACGCCATAACCGAGAAGACTGTAATCTTAATATACTTCGCCACAGAAGGACATATCTCGTAAACAGCTCTCACACTGTATATTATAAATCGTATAATTTTGCATACAATTAATGTGTGATGTTTGGTATATGGGAAATATGCACGCCTAATTAGGTATTATTAAAATTTAAAATCCTGAGGAATACCTTAACTTTGCCACAAACACTGAAACTAATGTATTGAATGTAAGATTTTTCTTCTACCCTGAAGATGGAGGCGATACGTTCCTCCGAAACGTCGGTTAACACCACATATACACGGTGCCAAATCCAAGAAGACTGCTTTCTTAATATATAAAATGCCGCTACTGAAAATTTTCCGAATTATTGCACACACCATCATTAAACATAGTTCTGTTTCCTAATTAGAGATAGAAATTTCAGAGAGTAATCGTGCTATGAAAACATGTTTCAATATTTTTTCACTTATATAAATATAAAATATAATATATATTATATATAATAGATAAATAAATAATAAAATATTGTTGAGTTGACGGTAAATTTATATATGTTCATTGCATATTCGTAACAGGATGCAGGATCGTAATAAAATAAACATATATAATTTTTACCGTCAACACAACAATATTTTATTATTATTTATAAAGCACTCATTAGATGTTTCGACCTCAAATGGGTCATCATCAGGTGTTGTAACTTGCGTGCTCTATTAATAAATAAATAAAGTATTGTTGTGTTGAAGATAAAGATTATATATATCCACTGTAAATACGCAATAAGAAGCAGTTCTTAAAAATCCTAATAAAACGTCGAACTAAGCTTTTATTACGTCACTCACAAGTCATTTGCAATACAACATTTACTTTTCCCACGATACCATCATGAAATGAAGCGCATCATTAAAGAAGTCACGGAAGACCTACCTCGTTGATTGGTTCCTCCGTGTGGAGGTGTTGCGTGTCGTTCATTATCTATATCCGAAACTCTGAAGAACTCGTCCGACGAGAACCACGAAGGGAACCCGTACGAGCTCTCCTGCAGAGCGGTTCCAGCTCCTGGTACGAACGGTGCATGCACTAACGGTGTTAGTGCCACTAAATTGAGAGCCGATAGAGCGCTATGTTGCATAATGATACATCAGAACTGTAAACGCATCTCGAGATGAACTTGTCTCTTCTTCCGAGGCAGCTTAATGTCTGTTGAGTCCGCCTCGGACGTTCGTGCTACAGACGAGTATTGCGAAGGTGGGAGTAACAATGGTACGGTGCGTCCGAGTCGTGTCCAACAGAGGAGAAAGCCGCGTTGTGCAGGGTATACAGTTCTGACGCGAAGGATGTCCGACAACCATAGTACACGTGGTCTGTTCGCTGAGATCCACTTTCAGAACTGAAATTTTCATTCTCATTATTGCAGGGACGTTTTATTTTAGCCTAAAACTCGGTACTTCCCGCGATGACAGGGATATCGGCAGAGAACGTTTTGGAATACGTAATTAAGGACAATATTATGTTCCTTGGAAGGAGGAAATTACATGACGGTGAGGAAAATTTGGAATGAGGAATATCATAATTTGTATTATTCATTAAATATTTAGGAGCCGGGGTAGCGTAGTCGGTATAGCGAATAACTACGGGCTGGACGACTGAGAGGTCGGAGTTCGAGTCCCGGTAGGATCGATAATTTCCTCTTCTCCAAGTCGTCCGGACAGGCTCTGGGATCCACCGAACCTCCTATCCAATGGGTACCGGTGGCTCTTTCCCCGGGGGTAAAGTGGCAGGGGTGTGAAGCTGACCACTCACCTCCAACTAGTGTCGAGGTCAAGAAAATGGGGATCTATACATCCACTCCTCCATACGCCTTCATGGAGTAGTGCTTAATTCGTTGAGAACAGGGACAAATTTACCATTAAATATTTAGAAGACGTTCCAATGAAAGATGATGAGGTGCGTGGGGCATGTAACACGCAAAAGTAAGATGAGAAATGCATATAAAATTTTAGTGTGGAAATCTGATAGGAAGAAACTACTTGGTAAACCAAGGTGTGAGCGGGAGGATCTTATGGGAATACAATATGATGGTGTTCTAACCTAATATCGAATGGGATCTGAGAGCTCTTCCCCAAGGGTGAAAGCAACCCATAAGCATAACGCTGAGAACTTTCATTTAGTGTCGCGGTCTTGTCTAGCTTCAGTCCCACCTCCCAGATACACGTAAACTGGCTAGAACAGCTTGCTCTGTACATAGAAGGAAAGAGTACGTCTGTATACATTCTATTTTTTTTTGTTTGATCAGTTACAGGAATATGAAATGCATAAGGAATATTTCCTTTGCCAGTATGTCGAGAATAAACTGAGGTTAACTCAGCTTCCTGTAGCCGGAACGTGAAGCACCATCGATCTCTATCTAGAGTCAGCGTTAAGAACACGTGTAACTCTATCGCCATTGGCGCCCCATAACCGTGCGCGGCCCTCGTCTGTAGACAGGAAAGCCGTACCATTGATGTCATGCGACAGACTGTAGACTGGGTTCACATTTCTGTAAATATCGTTTTACACATCCATATATGTAGTACTAGACCGCCTCTGAGGTGTCTAGTGGTCATAGTTCCTGGCTACAGATCCTGAGGTCCCGGGTTCGATTCCCGGCGCAACAGATTTTCTGTGATGTAGTGGGTCTAGAACGTGGTCTACTCAGCCTCGTGAGGATAATTGAGGAGCTATTTCAAGGAAATAGCGGCTCTGGTCTAGAAAACAAATATTAACGGCCGTGGGGATCCGTTACGCTGACCACGCGACACACTCTATCCGCTAAAGTTGGCACTAACTTCGCCGACAAGCCGCGGTCGCTCCGTCGGTGTAGTTCGCTTGCGGACTGCAGGTCACGGAGTTTGTTTTTTGTTTTGTTTGTATCTGTGATACTATTAGAAAATAATCTGGAAACTTCAGTCACGGCAGATACCCGGTATTGCGAAGAGTCATAGAAGCTGTTGTTGTGGAACTTCATAAAGGAAGAGCGGGTTAGTGATTTTCATTCCTACGATTACGAGATTTGAGATTAGGAGCCGGGATAGCGCAGTCGGTATAGCGACTGGCTGTGAGCTGGTCGGCCGAGGGGGTCGGAGTTTGAGTTCCGGTAGGGTCAAGAATTTTCTCCTTTCCGCAGGGTCCAGACCTGCTCTGGAAACCCAATCTCCGATCTAATGCGTACAGCGGGTCCTTTCCCAGGGATAAAGCGGTAGGAGCGTGAAGCTGACCACTCACCTCAAACCAGTACCGAGGTCAAGAAAACTTGGATCAATATATCCACTCCCCCATACGCCTTCATGGCGTAGTGCTCAATTAGTTAAACACAGGGACAAATTTACCTTTTATTACCTTTATGATTTCGAGATTGGACTGGACTGTAAGAGAGATTTAAATAATTATTGAAATTGCGGGATGAGATGAACATAGTTGGATGGCTCAGGAATGTTGGTCTCATTACCTAAAAGCAATAACGTTTGTGTTAAATGTTATCCTGCCTGTTTCCTATAACTTTAGTCGCCACAGTTTATCAGTCTTTAGTTCGACTAGCTGTATTTAGAGGCTGTAACTAAAAGCAAATGAAAAATTTGGGGAGTAGGAAAGTTTGTTACATAACAATACGTTATCCTGGCGCTTTAAAGGCTCGAACAGACTGTAGTGAAGCCGAACGCAGTGGGCGTGTAGTGTAGGGCATGAACTGTCTTCGCTCGCTCGAACGCTGTGATCGTGGGTTCGAATTCCACTCAAGTCATGGATGTCTATATGTGTTCACTCTGTGTTTCTGTTGTTCTGTGTGTAGGTAGCAGCCTTGCGACGGACTGATCCCCGGTCCAAGCAGTCCTGCCGCCTGTGTATATGATTAAGAACCCGAAAAAGCTCCTTGTGTTCTCGGGCGCTGTCCGTCTTAGTATTTCGTTGCGTAAGCATATCCCGTGGTTTCTAATGTACCGTACGTATGTATACAAAGTTTGATGTGTAGACTCTACGTACATCACTTTTAAGCCCTTTTTGGATTTGTTTATTGCTAGTGGGGTGGGACTAAGTTCCTTGTACTGCGACCACTTCTGGCCTATTGTACCAGCCCCAGATGATAGGTGAGGGTGATTGTGGAACAATTGGTGGAATGAAGATTGGCAGGAGAAACCGAAGTAATCGGATGAAACCTGCCCCAGCGCCACTTTGACCACCACAAATCTCACTTGACCAGACCCGGCATCGAACCCAGGCCGCCGTGATGGGAAGCCAGCGACTAACCACTTGAGCTGTGGCGCTGCCCAAGTGGTACACTTAGTAACCGCCGGGTCTTAATGGATTAACTCTTTTGCATATCTCATTAAATTCGAAAGTGAAGGAGTGGATATTTGTCTACCCAAGAGAGACGTTTTGAAATTCAAAGTGTTGGAGAAGAACGATGTTGAGACGTGTTTAGATTTCGTGTACTGACGGCATTCATATCGATGTTCTGAAGAAAATGACGGAGTATTTGAGTCATAAGAACCTCGATTCCATCCGAGACTCGAATCGAAATTCACCTGGAGCTTTATCGGGACTCCAGACTGTTTGGTTCAAGTAGAACGAAGGAGAATATAGTACGAATAATATGAGAATGAGCCGGTTACGGTAGCCGAGCGGTCTAAGGCATGAACTGTCTTCGCTCGCTCGGAAGCCGGGATCGTGGGTTCGGATCTGTTTCCTGTGAGGTACGAACTGAATTCTTATATATTATTCTCATACATTGCCGGTCACAGTAGCCGCGCGGTCTAAGGCATGCACTGTCTTCGCTCCCTCGGAAGCCGGGATCGTGGGTTCGAATCCCACTCAGGGCATGGACGTTTGTGTGCGTTTTTCTGTGTTTGTCTACAGGTAGAGGCCTTGCGACGAGCTGATCACCCGCCCAAGGAGTCCTACCGTATGTGTAAGATCTAGAAAAACCGAAGTGAACGGAGAAGTTCATGGAGGTAGGCCTAGGCCCACTGGGGCTGTAGTGCCAAGGGGGAAAAAAATATGAGAATGAAAGCTGGAGGGAGGAAAAAAACAAAGGAAAAGAGGGAGGATGGAGAGAAACAAGAAGAATGTAATTAGAAAGTGACACCGCGTTGCTAATACGCTGTAAGTTGACAGAAACTTAAACAGGCACGGAGCAAGAACATGGAGCTGTCAGGACGGCTCGGAAGTGACAACTCTGGAGTCGAAGCACTGTGCGTGCGCTGAAGAACTCTTTGTCAGTACGAACTGGCACAATTAGTGCAACATCGCTTGCTTGGCCACACAACTCCTTTGAGATTTCATTGTACTCCATTGTTTTGTGTAGAACCTTAAAATATCTGTCCATCTGTTGAGTTTAGAACAAGAGCAAGTTTACCTTTCTCTTTACTTTATTTAAGTGCGAGTATTATTTAATCGTAAACGTCAGTTTGACTTCAGGTTCTTCCGGTATCAATCAATTTCAATTCCCGAAGTAGCCTTCTTTAATTGCGTACCATTACTTGCTCTTTTTTTTATAATACGCCTGAGAGTTCCATAGCCGACTTACGTACCTCGTGTTCAGTATCTAATAACAACGTTGAAAATTAAGTTCAATTATTCCCGTTTGTGAAGGAGAGTATGAAACAGAATTACAGAAATATTTACATTTTTCCATGCAGTTTTAATGCATATAGGATCTTGATGGGAAAGCCAGAAGGAAAGAGACCACTGGGAAGACCAAGGCGTAGGTGTGTGGAGAATATTAAAATGGATCTTAGGGATGGTATGGATTGGATTGATCTGGTTCAGGAGAAGGACCAGGACAAGGCTCTTTTGAACACGGTAATGAACATTCTGGTTCCATAAATGCTGGGAAATTCTTGAGTAGGTGCGTAATTTGAGGCTTCTCAAGAAGGGCTCAACTCCATGAGTGAATAAGCGAGTTTTATCATTGTACCTTATCCTCAGGTAGTCTAATGCACAACTTCATGTCCCATATCTCCAGATATTTCTGAACATTATCGTCCCATATACTCTAAAAATTCCCTGCACGGTATTTGTGTTTGTAGATTTCAAACCAAAATTTTACATATATTTCTTGTTTCTTTCTTATTGCCCTTCTCGCCAATATTAGCCCTATAATTGCTGTAACAGTATCAGACGAAACTCTTCGTTATTTATCTTTCTTTGTTTGAAAATAATGGTGAAAAATTGCGCACTGAATACCTTCGTAATTTATAAAAAAAAAAGTAATGGGTATCCCTGTAACAGGCCGTGGAGGGCCATAGGGTTGTAAAATGTTGAGATTCCCACATTTTCTAGACAATCGGCTCATAGATGGCGGTAAGGTTGTTAGCCTTACGCGCCGGCCGCCCTTTACCACCAAGAATATTCCTGGTACTCATTTCTGTTAGAGGCTGAGTCGACACCAGGGCCANNNGCGGCTGGAAGGATTAGGTCAATTGAAAAAATCCACTTCATCGGGATTCGATCCAGCGACCTTCCGGCTTGTAGCATAGTGCCTCAACCAACTACGTTACCGCGTTCCCCCAACTTTGTAATTTATACTCTCAAGAAATATCACACCTATTTATTATAGTCCACTCATTTCCGTCTGTAACGCTATACAGACCATTGAGTTTCTACTTTATTTTAAAATGTCATTAAAATCACATGTAATTGCAACATGTATCGGCCTTACAATGCCACCTTCAGGTAACTGATCTAAAATTAGATTGTGAGGGTGTCAACTGGACTCGAATACTTCAGGATAGGATTTAGCGGACATGGTAATGAATCCATGGGTTCCATAAAAGACGTTTCGGCTACTGTCGCCTGCTCTGCTTCATGGATTTAGTGAACTACGTGTGAATAATCCGGGCTGTGTAATTCGTAATACCGAATCCTTGTTTCATCAAGCGGGACGTTGCTTAATTTCTTCTATTCCAATAAAATATTTTAATTAATTAATGACAATGAATTGGCAGCTGTAATGAAAGCGGACGTTTAAATAGGTAAACACTGCAATATGTATAATAATTTTCACAACTTAGGTTCAGAAACAGCTACCGAAATTTCTGTTTGAATTCCTTTTTAGGTTATGTATGAAGCTGAACTCTGTACAATAGTAGGCCTATGTAGACGTAAAATTACGCCAGACGCAAGAGATTTATGTTGTAATTAAGTGACGAAGACTCTGCTTCGCTTGAAATAGAGTTAAAACATTGTTAGCCAAGCGTTTCTGTTTTTCATAATTAAAAAAATCACTAAAAGCTTTTTCTTAATGCTAGGCTCTTGTTCATTGGTTATGTTCCGAGTCTGTTCTACTTCTTCAGCCGTCACGGATTTTGCCCTATGGCCTCTGTTATTTAGAGTTAATTCTGCAACAGTGAGTTCGCAAAATATTTACTGACAAAGAACAACATAACGAGTGTTTTTGCAAATTTTACCCATCCATACCAAGTAAATTCTAAAATATTATATTTAAGCATCCTGTTGCACTCTATACGATAAATGATATAATGATACAAATTCCGTCCCAAGTGCAAACAATATATTATGTGTCCTTGATCTTGCTCCTCTGCACTACATGTTTCGGCCACAGACGGACAGCATCAGGTGTATAACACTCACGTTGCTGTCACATTGCACTCAGCCCAAAATTTAACATTTAAAACACTTTCCTTGTTATTATCAACATCTACTTCGTTGATATCTGTCTGGATGTAGGTCACTTCACTCACGTTAATTCTGACGTACCTGTAGTAGCACTATAAAATCTTTAGTTCTAATTTTAAAATCCTTTAAATTTTTTTCTCCAAATTCCAAATTTAAAATTGTTAGGGTTACTCGCCCTATGTCTAAAGTGCTGTAGCGGCTAGTTCTTGTTCCCACACTGTATAAGTGTTATCCTGTGTAGTCTTCCTGTGTGCGTGCCGCTGTTATTCTTTACTACGTGATGATGGCCGTCTGTGGCCGAAACATGTAGTGTGGGTGAACAAGATCAAGGACACATAACATATTGTTTGCACTTGGGACGGAATTTGTATCATTATATCATTTAACTTCTAAGATGTTATTATCCAGTTCTCCATGGTCACATCCTATGTTATACTTTCGAATTCATCTTCACAGGCGTCCTGTTGTGTCTTCAGCATCTCTGAGTACTCGTCATCAGCAGACAATTAGACGGATCCTCACGTCATCATTAGAAATCACTACGTTGTATTTTCACCATGGAATGGGAACCAACATCTCCATACCAGACATGTTATTGAATTCGCCCACTGAAGGTAAGACCGGACCTTAAAACTCTGTTAGATGAAGCTATCCCTGTAACAGGCCATGGAGGCCACAGGGTTGTGAGACATAGAGGCTCCCACATGACTTGGACAATCGGCTCACAGATGGCAGTAAGGTCAGCCGTACCCGCTTGCCGCCCTTTACCCCCAGGAAGATTCCTGGTACTCATTTCTGTTAGAGGCTGAGTTAACCCCAGGGACACAGTGCGGATGGAAGGATTAGGTATATTGAGAAAAAATCCACTTCATCGGGACTCGAACCCGCGATATTCCGGCTTGTAGGATAGTGGCTCAACCAACTACGCTACGGTGTGCCCCCGTGAAGTTCAAGAAACATCTATAAATAAACCAGGAAACGAGTATCTAATGAAACAACAAACACATGGGCAAACAAATAAACAAACAATAAACCGGGTTCAGTGTTTATTTTTGTCTCTTAAGGCAGAAATATTGACGGCTGCTTGTTAAACTTTACTGAATCAATTTCTCCCCATAAATATAGGATTCGTCTGTCAGGGATAAACAAAAAGCAACTGCGTGGCCTGTAGTCCGCAAGCGAACTATACCAACCGAGCGACCGCCCTTGTCGGCGAAGCTAATGCCAACTTTTGCGGATAGAGGGTGTCACGTGGTCAGCGCAACGGATTCCCACGGCCGTTAATCTCGGTCTTCTAGACCGGAGCCGCTATTTCCTTGAAACAGCTCCTCAGTTATCCTCACGAAGCCGAGTGGACCCCGTTCCAGACTCACTACTTCTCAGAAAATCTGGTAGCGTCGGGAATCGAACCCGAGACCTCTGGATATGTAGCCAGGAATTATGACCACTAGATCACAGAGGCTGTCCGTCCCAGGGATAAGCGAACTTAACAGGAAACTCTGGGCTTAGTGTAGTTTGAACAAATTTAGCGAACAGAGCCATAGATGTAAGACAGAGAGTTGTGGTAAGACGGTAGCATTTGTTATTCTTATACAACTAAATTCACACTATTAACACTGAAGCATATTAACACATTTCTTTTCTACAGTTTTTAGAATAATGTCACATGAAATGTGTACGAAGTTTTATTTGTTTCAATTTATAAGTAATTGTGTCCAGACCGGCTCTAGGGCTCAACCAACCTCCTATCAAATGGCATTGTGGCGGGGGGGAGGGGTCTTTCCCCAGGAGTAAGGCGACAGAGGCGCGAAATCTGACCACCCAACTCCATCTAGTGCCGCGTTCAAGAGAGATGGAGCTGTACCTCCACTATATCATATATCTCCATAACTAATTAACCACCGGGGGCAAGTTTGCCTTTAAGTTATAGTGCCCGAAATAATAACTATCTCGTACTTTAAACATTTTAATAAACTTGATGCTGGTAACTATGTACAGGAGCGTATATTTTTGCCAAACTTCATAACCAATATAAAGAATAACAAGGCATTTTAATGCCTCAAATAATACAAATATTTTGTGAACATCAGGAAACAAACACTAAATTATTTTACGTATAATTTAATTCAGGCTCTTACAAAGAAAATAAACGTGAGATTTCACGAATTTGTATTGAATAATATTTCAGATAGTACTTAGGCCCTTATTCTTCTGAAATGTGGAAATGCGAAGCCTTCATTTTATATTAATATACTTTAAGACAATAGACAAGATGTGCATGTGTTATAAACAGTGTCTGAGTGAAGTAATTGCGAATGTGTATAGTCCATGCCATGAATATGGCAATCGGTTATAGTTGGAATCTCGATTAAAATCTTACAGTTTCAACATTTCTATGATGTGGCACACTTTTTTAAATAAAGTAAGTAAAGCTATCCTTGTACCAGGCTGTGAAGGCCCATAGGGTTGTGAGACTTTGAGGGTCCCACAGTATCTAGACAATCGACTCACAGATGGCGGTAAGGTTGTCAGTCTTACGCGCCGGCCGCGCTTTATTCCCCAGGAAAATTATTTAATTAATTCCTGGTACTCATTTCTGTTAGAGTCTGAGTCGACTCCAGGACCATAGAGCGGCCGACGAGTGGTTAGTGTACTTTCACAAAACAAAACATTTTATTGTATTGCTGTAGCCTTCTGGAAAATCTTTTAAGCTCTTAACAATATCACTTCAGTGTTTCATTCGAATGTCTGCATTTGAATATCAGCATTTTAATGTCAGCTATTGGATTAAGGTTTAAAATTATCTTTTTGAAAATAAGAAGTTATAACAAAATTTATTTTTATAACAATAATAATTTAGAAAAATATACACATAAATACTAAAACATTTTATTAGTTTTCTGTATATTTCATGTTTATATGCATAAGTACTAAATTAAAATCGACAAATTATTGTTGCAAAGATTCCAGGCTTGCATCTCCTAGAGGTCAATGTTATTGCTTGGCGTAATATTCACAATCTCTAACCCAGTAGACGAATTAATCACCTGGAGACATACCACACAATGTGCTGAAGAAAAGCTTGCTAGTAGAGTACTTGCTATCTTCTGGGATAAAATACCGCGTGGTTCGTTTGAAGTTCACCGACGTTTCGGAGGAACACGCTGCCTCATTCTTTAAGATTGAAGGGTATGCCAAGAAGGTAGCCAGAAAAAGCAGGAGGCAGACTTTGTTATGGCTTCCTGAAATGTTTCCTCACCAACGGTCGTTGGGTTGCTGTCTGAGACGAAATCTTTTGGCACATGTGTGCCATCTTCAGGCTCTGTTCATAGTCACAATTAGCGTACCGTACAGTTGGTGTAAATATACACGTAAGCCGAGTGGATCCACTGTGCTATCCTAACAGTAGTAGGTTCTGCTTGCGGCCTGCTTCTTCCTGGTTATTTGCTCGGTTAACTCTTAAAGTCTGAAAAGAAATAAGCAGTATGTACCTCCGAAACGTCGGTGAACTACCGGACTATACAGCGTCGTATCCCAGGGAATACTCTTTAATATCACCGCTGTGGGAATCTAAAATCCAACAAACTTACCGCATTAACCAGAACCTAATGCGAGGTTTTTTATTTAAAAAAATCTGCTTTGAAAAATGGGATGCTTTATTTTCGGGTCCTTAAGAATAAATATAAACAAGTGATTATGAGAAATTCTAATGATATTTATGAAAATACCTATATTAATATTTAAGGTCAAAGACAAAAACAACCGTCCAGTGTGATCACCCTTACGTGTTTCCATCCCTACGGATCATCCTCAGAGGACATCAATACTTTTCCGGAAACTACTATTACAATAGGTGTTAAATTATATGCATACATATATATCTTAAATACACAATATACACAATGTTCAACAATGCAGCAAACACGGACAGTACTAATGCAGGACAAAATCCTTAATATATATATATATACAGTAGGGCCGCTGAAATTAATACAATTCCCATAATATATTTGCATTTGTTGCAGAATC
>NW_019737086.1:17207-21121 GCF_002891405.2 Cryptotermes secundus
CGTTAAGGGAAGAACATAGACTGAGGGTGTTTGAGAACAGGGTGTTGAGGAGAATATTTAGACCGTAAAGAGATGAAGTGACAGGAGGTTGGAGAAAACTACATAATTAGGAGCTTCATGACTTGTACTCTTCTCCTAGTATGATCAGAATGATCAAGTCAAGGAAAATGAGGTGAGCAGGGCATGTAGCACGAATGGGGGAGAAGAGGAATGCATATAGGATATTGTTGGGAAAACCAGAAGGAACGAGACCACGGGAAAGACCAAGGTATGGGTGGGTGGACAATATTAAAATGGATCTTAGAGAGATAGGATTGGATGGATCTGGCTCAGGATAGGGACCAATGGGGGGCTCTTGTGAACACGGTAATGAACCTTCGGGTTCCATAGGATGTTGGGAAATTCTTGAGTAGCTGCAGAATTTGCGGCTCCTCCAGAAGGGCTCAGCTCCGTAAGTAAGTAAGTATGTGTATATATATATATATGAAAAGTTCTGCTAACAGTAAGTTTAACGTTGCCTGTGATTACTTGTTGCTATTGGTGGTACAGGAGGGGTGGGGGTTACTGGGGTTCAACGACCCAGTAGGTGATATTTGTGGGGAGGGGAAAGACATGAAGATGTCGCTTCATTTGTGGAGAACTGTTTGGCTTTTGAGAAGTCCGAGATAAAGGATTGGGCTTCAGGTGGTTTAATGCTTTCCTTTCGTTTATAAACCGCGTAATTTCTAAAATAAAAGATCCTCGTATATTTAAAAACGTTGTTAATACGACATCCGCGTAATCCGAAGAACGCGTAATAAAATCCGTGTAAATCGAAAAGACGCTGTTAAATTAATATAATAAACAGGATTTTAGGCTTTAAGACGTAGAGTGTTAATCATGTAATTACAATTAGTCGATGGAAGTAAAAGTTGCCTTGGAACAGGTTTTCACTTTCATCAACGTTAGTTATAATTCATTCAGTAAGACGATCGTTTTGTTCTTTATTAACGTAGTTGCTTCGTGCGTGACGGCGTAAGAATTCTTCTGCCTATGAAGGTAAGATAAAATAATGCAAGCCAAGTCTACCAGATAATCTATCGTCCTTAATAGTTTAGAGTCCGTGTGTCGATTGTCTAGAAAATGTGGGAGCCTCGACGTCTCAAAACCCAGTGGGCCTCCACGGCCTGTTACAGGGATAGCGTTGCCTTTTTTTTTTTTGCCTCTGAAGACCAGTTTCCTCTTACAATCACTTCCAATGGAAGCTTTAAACCCGCTTCATTAAGATATGGTAAGAATTGGTGTAACCTCAGTGAGTACAGGGACTAGGCTGAGATCTCGGAGCCGGTGACCTGATTTCCTTCAGGAGCAGAAATTTTCTCTTCTCCGCTCTCAGACTGCTTTTGGGGCTAACCCACACTCTTGTCCGGTGGTTACTGGGAGCATTTTCCCCGAGGCTAAAACGGTCGGATCGTGAAAATGACCGGTCTCCTCTCTCTAATGCCGAGGTTTAGGCACAACTTTATTACTAAGCTAAGGGATACAATAGTACTTTTCTAATGAAACATTACCTTGAGGTTTATGCTGAAGGAATATATGCCATAAGCAGGAAATCTTTGAAACATATGCTGCACTGTGCCACAGTAATGATAGCAGACATCTTGACCTCCTGTCTAATTGTGCGTTTCTTTATCTTCAAAGAAGGTTGATGTAGATAATATAAGGAATTTTCATTTCAATTAGGATTGAAAATCAACTCTGCCGTATGCAGTAATTACTTGGATTACACAGAGACCTTTCTTTGTGGCCGTGCTATAGCTCAAGCGATTAGTCGCTGGCTTCCCACCGCGGCGACCTGGTTCGATTCCGGGTCTCTTCAAGTGGGATTTGTGGTGGACATAGTGGCGCCGGGGCAGATTTTCTCCGTGTGCTTCGGTTTCCCCTGCCAATCATCATTTCACCAATTGCTCCACAATCACCATCACCTATCATCTGGGGCTGGTACAATAGGTCAGATGTAGCAGCAGTACAAGGGACTTAGTCCCACCCCACTAGCAATAAAAAACATGTAGGATGCATAATGGAGAGTTTATTGTAGTAAGAACCAGCCGATCCTTTTGAAGCATTATCCTAAAAAAATGCATAATCTGTCAAATTTAGGCGCATTTCATGTAGTTTATTCAAGATCTTTAGTGCAAACTCTCATCGTCTAGAATAGAACTTTATGAAAAGACGTAGAATTTGGCCAAATGTGGAGCGTAAATTAGAGTGACATATGTAAAAATGAGGAATTTAAATCTCTCTTTCATATAAAATTGCACGTGTAATTGTTTAGATTTGTGATAGGTACCACGAGAAAAACTTGCAGTATTTTAAAAGCCGAACATGTCTACCATTCTCATACTCAGTACGCACCTGTATTAATGGAACAATAGTGACGCGGAACCGGGTTTGTGTGAGTTGCCCCCGATGGCCTGCGCCATAGAGAAGTAGGACGCAGATCTCTGGGCTGCACAACTGGTGCCCTTGACGAGTTCCGCGACCGGCGCTCGCAGGATCCTGTAGTTTACCTCTTCCGGATTTACCTTGCTTACCATGACGTTCTGGAACCTGGACGTGAGCGCCCATATCCACTCCTTGCCTGAGCGGTCACGAATCACCTAGAAATTTCACGTGGCAATCATTAGTCAAGAATCATGAGGGCTGCTTCGAAGTGAGGTACTGTGAAGGATTCTATCTTCCGGTATGTAACAATATGTAACTCCGTGGCCTGTAGTCCGTAAGCGAACTATACCGACCTATCGACCGCCGTTTGTCGGCGAAGTTAGTTCCAACTTAAGCGGATAGAGGGTGTTGCGTGGTCAGCGTAACGAATCCCCACGGCTGTCGATTGCGGTTTTCAAGACCGGAGCCGCTATTTCCTTGATATAGCTCCTCAGTTATCCTCACGAGGTTGAGCGGACCCCGTTCCAGACCCAGTACTTCTCAGAAAATCTGGTAGCGCCGGGGATCGAACCCGGACCTCTGGATCTGTAGCCTGGAGCTCTGACCACTAGACCACAGAGGCGGTCTATAACACCATGGAGTCTGTTGAGAATCGAATGACCATGTCCTTTCTATCCTCAGGGTTGAAGTGTCAGCCAAGCAAGGCACAAGCGTAAAGCAGACAGCAAGCTTGGCTTATTCTTCAGTCCTGAATATAGGACAAGTTCTTCGAAGCATCGTTTGTCTTTCAATGGACTACCGTGCCTCTACATCCCAAAACATAGAACCACAGCTCTGAGCCTCTCACGTCCTACAAGTTGCTGTGTATTGTTTTTTTCTTTGGTGCTACAGCCCCAAATTTTGGCCTTGACCTATCTCCATGAAACACTCCATTTCACTTCGGTTTACTAGATCTTAGATTTTCGGTAGGACTCCTTGGGCGGATGATCAGCTCGTCGCAAGGCCTCTGCTTGTACACAAACACAGAAAACCGCACATACACACAGGCACCAAACATCCATCCCCTGGCTGGGTTTCGAACTCACGCTCCCGGCTTCCGAGCGAGGGAAGATAGTGCACGCCTTAGATCACTCGGCTACCGTGACCGGCGCTGTGAATTGTTAGTATTAATTTAATTCAACTAAATATTTGTTCGCAAATATCAATAAATATATTACATACCATAAATATGTCACGTACAATGCGGTTGCCTTTCATGTGTTCCTGAAGACCACGCGTTATTCAAGACAAATTTTCTCATACTCGTAGGGATAATAATAATAACAACAACAACAACAACAACAACAAAAACAACAGCTCAGGATCAAGCAATCAGTACAAACTATTTTAAGAGAAAAATACTGAAAGGAGAGACATCGGAAGTAAATGTCGACTGTGTAAAGAATACGAAGAAACCATAGACCATTTAACATCAGGATGTCCCGTTTTGG
>NW_019737086.1:21469-24674 GCF_002891405.2 Cryptotermes secundus
ATAATAATAATAATAATAATAATAATAATAATGTATCTATGTCATAACTACGCCTATTTGACTCTATCACGAGCCAATTTGAATAGAGTAGAATTTTGTTGAAGTTAGAAGGAAATTGTATGACATTCCTGCGGCAAGGTTAACAGTGCAACAACACCAACATCAGGCACGTGGCTGCACGGTAAACTGAGTGCGCAGTGAATTGCAGTTTTCATTTCATATCCGCAACGAATCATAAATCATTACAGCGAGCGCCACAAAAAGAAAAAAAATTATTTGGCTTGGAAACAATATTAAAACAAAAAATTGTTTTTAAGTATTTCTGAACCAATAATAATCTAGAATATGCTCTAATATTTCGTGGCATATCAAATCATGTGTTACTGTAAAATTGTATGTATAAGCATGGATGCACCAACTGTGTTAGTATTACTTTTCGTATTTCATTAATGTTTTTGTTTTAAGCATATATTTTTGTATTACACTACATTAAATTATTTACCGAATTTAAGAACTGAGTTTCTTCTGAATAATACGTGAAACTTCAGCTTGTTCCTCAAAGGAAACCCATTATTTGTCTGCTACGAGAACAGACAATTTAATGCTGGTTAGAGGGGGACAGTGTTCATTGTGCGAATTATACAAAACAAACAAATTCCGTGGTTTCAGTCCGGAAGCGAACTATACCGACCGAGCGACCGCCGCTTGTCGGCGAAGTTAGTGCCAACTTTAGCGGTTAGAGGGTGTCGCGTGGTCAGCGCAACGAATCCCCATGGCCGTTAATTTTTGTTTTCTAGACCGGGACCGCTATTTCCTTGACAGAGCTCCTCAATTATCCTCAAGAGGCTGAGTGGACCCTCTTCCAGACCCATTACTACTCAGAAAATCTGGTAAGGCCGGGAATCGAACCCGGACCTCTGGATCTGTAGCCAAGAACTCTGGCCACTAGACCACAGGTCTCCTAGGTCCGGAGATAGGTGCTAGCTCTGTCTATTGGACCCAAATGAGTAGGTTTTACCCGAAGACAGGGACAGAATCCAGTCCCCGAAACGTTGTGTTTTAAAAAGAAACAGGACGTTTTTTTAAGAATAGAGAAGATGATGGATAATGTCCAACAACATATTAGTTGTAGTAACTACAAAGCAGTTCTTAATAAGAGTTGAAACAAATTAACCAAAACAGTCGATATGACGAAGGAAAGTTGAACAATATCTCACAGCTGTTGTCACAATTTGTGAAATACTGTTTATGTGAAAGAGCATTTGAATTCAACGTGTCTCAATACCTCCAGACTGGCATCGCGGTTAAGAACTTACTTACTTACTTACTCATGGAGCTCAGCCCTTCTTGAGGAGCCGCCAATTCTGCAGCTACTCAAGAATTTCCCAGCATTTTATGGAACCCGAAAGTTCATTACCGTGTTCACAAGAGCCCTCCACTGGTCCCTATCCTGAGCCAGATCAATTCAATCCATACCACCCAATTCTATCTCTCTAAGATCCATTTTAATATTGTCCACCCACCTACGCCTTGGTCTTCCCAGTGGTTTCCTTCCTTTTGGCTTTCCCACCAATATCCTGTATGCATTCTTCGTCTCCCCCATTCGTGCTACATGCCCTTTTTACCTCATCCTCTTTTACTTGATCGTTCTAATTATACCTGGAGAAGAGTACAAGTTATGATGCTGTGTAAGATTTGAGGCTTTCACGGCGGTGATTATGAAGAAAGCCGTCTTCTGGGATTAACACCACATATACACGGTGCCAAATCCCAGAAGACTGCTTTCTTCAAGTTATGATGCTCTTCGCGGTTAAGAAACACTGAATTATACGAAATGACGTCAAAACGGGTAATACAGATATCCCATATGTATACAGAGGTAAAGAAAAGAAATTCATACCTTCAGACCACTGGCAAATTGAAATGTCACGTCATCTCGGTCGAGCTCCACAATGTTGTTTTCATTGTAGGGCAATCTTGGGTTCCAGCAGTTGAGTGAATTCTTGGTGAGAACGCTGAAGAATAGAGCAGCGCCCTCACCATCCATCGTAGAAGCAGCTGACTGTCCTGGCCGAGTGCCTTGAGAAACGTAGAACTTATCAGCAACAGCATTGTTGTTATTTTCGAAGTTAGATTCGTTGCGCAGAAGTGCTGCAGATACCCAAGACTCTCGGACACCCGCCAGGCTGTGGAAGTACAGTGTCTTGTCCTTCTTGCCGTTCTGAGCTGGAGACAACGCTAGACCAAGTACGCCGTCCATCAGGTCAAACTGTTCGTTGTTAATATTGAAGTGTCCATTCAGAGGGTCAGGGTAAAAGTAATTACTGGTTACTCGCCATGATTTCTCTCGATGCGCGTCAACAACAATTAGGCCGAAGCCAGTGACGTCAGCTATGTAGGCGAAAGCTTCCTGGCAACGGCCTTTTACATCGAGGATGTCGGCAGCGACTGTGGTCAGGATGGAATGTTCCCGAAGGACGCTGTCAGGTATTCGATAGCGCAGTAGGAGCCTATTGTTCTTCAGGTTGAATACAAGAAGTTGCGGCTGGCAGATTCTTTTGACGTCACTGGACAAGATATTGACTGTACCGGAATCTATCACCCATAACCGGCCACATGGGTCAATCTGTAACAAAAATAAAACAAAATATGCTGCGTTGTATCAATCGATTGGTCTCCATGCTATGAAAATCTTTCAGAAAATAACATTTTATTAAATATCTCTGCCGATCGCGTTGGCCGCTTGGTATAAAGTATGAAATGTCTTCGCCCGCCCAAACACTGGGATCTTCGAAACATGGATGTACCAGGGTCGTACTGAAAGTCATGAGCAACAATTTTTTGTAAAGTAACATGCTTTATTATTGACAAACCAAATACACCACCTCAATCAACAGACCTTTCTTTATTTTTCCACATAATCGCCACTTCTTTGTACACATTTCTCCCAGCGTTCTGGGAGTTTAAAATTCCCCTTCTGTAAAATTCCGTTCCAGCTATCCGAAGACACTAACGCACAGCTTTCTGAATTGCCTCCCTTGTTTCAAAACATTGTTCATGCAGCTGATCCTTCAAAAATCCGAAAAGATGGTAGTCGGAGGGTGCCAGATCAGGGCTATAGGAGGGGTATGGAAGAACTTCCCACCCCATCTTTGCAATTGCTTCCAATGTGACCTTTGTGGTCTTCGGTCAATAACCGCGGGAC
>NW_019737086.1:24705-52949 GCF_002891405.2 Cryptotermes secundus
AAACTCCCAGAACGCTGGGAGAAATGCACACAAAGAAGTGGCGATTATGTGTAAAAATAAAGAAAGATCTGTAGATTGAGATGGTATATTTGGTTTGTCAATAATAAAGCATGTTACTTTACAAAAAAATTGTTGCTCATGACTTTCAGTACGACCTACGTATGTTCGTATTTCTTCTGTGTAGCCAGCGGCCCTGCAACAGGGCTGATCAGCCGTCCCAGGACTCCTACCAACTGTCTAAGATTCAGGATTCCAGATCAGTTTTGATGGGAACAGGTCAGAGGTCATAATATGAAAAACAGAAGACCAAGAAGAACATAATTCTTCAGAAACTGATACTCGCTCTAGCTGGTCAAAATCTCTCCTTCTTACGAACCCTCAAAGTTCATTATCGTGTTCACAACAGCTCTACACTGAACTAGTTGGATGGAGCTGATGCTCTCACGTCCTGTATCCAAAGATAAATTGTAACATTCTTCCATATAGGCTTGGGCCCCTCTAGGGTCCTCTTTTCTTAAGGGGGTTGAACTAAAATATTTTGTTCTTTTTTACCTCTCCTATGTGTTCTGCATATCTTGCCAATCTCACCCTTCTTAATTTGATGACTTTAATATTATTTTCTGAAGAGTACAAATTATGATGTTCTTTATTATGCTTTTTTTCTCCATCTTCCTATTGGCCTTTAATAGAACCTGAGCAGTGCTCACTAGCCTGGGTGTTCGTGAACGATTTGTAAGTGTTACTTAAAACTTCAGTTCCTACTACACATGGAACACACTCTGTCCATTACTAAACCCAACCGTTTAAAGCTGCATAGGGAACTATCCGCTACACATTCGGAAAATCACAAAAATACAGACTTATTTAAATGTTCAAGCGGGTGGTACGTACTGTAACCGCTGTGTTTAACGGGTTAATTTGGCTTCTGATAATGTGTAATAACTAATTTTCTGACCGTTTTCTCTTGCATTTGGTAATAATGAGGCAAATACGAAATATTATGGAGAGCCATGTTGATTTAGTATTGTGGCGAATTGTTATATGTAGACCCATTGCTAGGCAACGGTGTGTTAAACACGTTTCCACAGAAGCAAACGCTCGGAGCAGTAAGACGTCAGTTTTGCTAGACAAATAAACGGTAAACACACTTCGCGTAGGCGGTGACGTCACAGAACAGTGGATAGAGACCGCGTGGCGTGTTTTCTGTAGGTCAGCGCAGAAAGTTTATAGGGGACAACAAAGGTCGTTTGCGGGCAGTCATAAGCTGGAGGAGACCAGAAGGGGTTTTAATTGAGTTTCGAGGTTCCAGGGTAATTGAACAAGAAATGGCAAGGTTTTATAGTGATTTGAAGTGTTAGTTTCTGTATTGAGATCCGTTGCTAGGAAACGACTAGTAAAAACTGAGAATCGCAGTGCGTGTGCAACGGTGAACTGGAAAGATTGTAAATCAGCGATAGCGCTGTATTAGTTGTAATTAAGATAGAAATTGTGACAGAAGTGCTAATAAATTCAATCATCCGAAATACTAGAACCCATTATCTTCGTCACTCATACCCTTCTAAATGTGACAGTATGTTTGTACATGGGACATGATACTTAGAAATACCTTGGGAAACATGTTTTTGACACTAACATTTATAGTCACGATAAATATGCCAGTTCTTGACGTATGTGGTAATTTCCACACAGCAGCGGGTGAAATAATCAGAAATATTCTTATCAGTTTTCCTTCCTGCATTTGAAACTAGAGACTGGTTTTCTTTCCGTATAATCAGCAACACATAAATGGACGCTGCAAAATATAAGTAATATTTATCACTTATTTATGGTTTATTTAACGACGATGTTAGTAGCTCAGACCATATAGCGTTGAATTGTATTTGAGGTACCAACCCGGAATTTGCCTGGAGAATATCCAGCCTTCAGGCCGAGATATTAACCCTAGACTTCTAGAATTGGAAGCCGGAATGCCATCCACTCGACCACGACATACGCTGCAAGGTAGTTAATGAACCCTGTCTGTGATATTACATAGGAACATAAAGAGTTTACTGAAGTGCAGTTAATTTGTTATTGGCCTTCGTCAGCACAGTCATTCTTGGTTTCGAACATCATCGGGACCCATGACAATGTTTTCGTTCTTTGCAAGACCATTTACATATTTTGAAATGGGACCTCCTCCTCGATGAGAGGAGGAATTTGACTTTCTGTGACTATCCTGGGTAGAGTAGTAATTTACTGATGGCCTTCGCCAGCACAGTCATTCTTGGTTTCGAACATCATCGGGACCCATGACAATGTTTTCGTTCTTTGCAAGACCATTTACATATTTTGAAATGGGACCTCCTCCTCGATGAGAGGAGGAATTTGACTTTCTGTGACTATCCTGGGTAGAGTAGTAATTTACTGATGGCCTTCGCCAGCACAGTCATTCTTGGTTTCGAACATCATCGGGACCCATGACAATGTTTTCGTTCTTTGCAAGACCATTTACATATTTTGAAATGGGACCTCCTCCTCGATGAGAGGAGGAATTTGACTTTCTGTGACTATCCTGGGTAGAGTAGTAATTTACTGATGGCCTTCGCCAGCACAGTCATTCTTGGTTTCGAACATCATCGGGACCCATGACAATGTTTTCGTTCTTTGCAAGACCATTTACATATTTTGAAATGGGACCTCCTCCNTTCGACGAGAGGAGGAATTTGACTTTCTGTGACTATTCTGGGTAAGGTAGTAATTTGCTGCTGGCCCTCGTCAGTCACAAATCATTGTATTAAGAAAACTAATATTCAAATAATCATCGCATTTAGAACACAGGAGCACAGAACTCAGGTTGACTGTGGTGTGTAACTGACCTGAACTCTGAACACGGAAGTAATGCCCTCACAGGAACCCTCTCTGTGCCAACTCCAGTCTGGATACGGTAGCAGCAAGGGCTGACCATTTTCGGTCTGGACCACTGTGGTGAGTGTTGCGGGTACCCCAGGCTTGAAGCGCGGGATTGTTACGAACACTTCGCTCTCGGCTGAACCTATACAACACACAAACTGATGTGACACCGTCTTGTCTGCTAGAAGTTACAGAACTTTCTGAGTAACATACCGTCTTGACCGTTATGGTTCGATCAGTAAGTTGCAAAAGCAAACAAGCAGTAGCAAGCAAGTCTGATTGCTGCCTGCTTCCACGGTTTACCTTTCGTTCCCGAAGAAGGAACCAGTACATTCCTCCGAAACGTCATAAATATTTTACAAGATGACCAGGCGTCATATCCCGGATGAAAGAACTTTTTAAGTTGATAATCGACATTAAGGGAGGAACATAGACTGAAGGTGTTTGAGAACAGGGTGCTGAGGAGAATATTTGGACCCAAGAGGGATGAAGTGACAGGAGGTTGGAGAAAACTGCATAATGAGGAGCTTCATAACTTGTACTCTTCTCCAAGTATAATTAGAATGATCAAGTCACGGGGGATGAGGTGGGCAGGGTTTGTAGTACGAATGGGGGAGACGAGGAATGCGTATAGGATATTGGTGGGAAAGCCAGAAGGAAAGAGACCACTGGGAAGACCAAGGCGTAGGAGGGTGGACAATATTAAAATAGATCTTAGAGAGATAGGATTGGATGGTATGGATTGAATTGAGCTGACTCAGGATAGGGACCAGTGGAGGGCTCTTCTGAACACGGTAATGAACATTCGGCTTCCATAAAATACTGGGAAATTCTTGATTAGCTGCAGAATTCGCGGCTCCTCCAGAAGGGCTCAGCTCCATGAATAAGTAAGTAAGTAATCATATTCATTCTTACTTGAAGAGTTGTCTTCTGGGATATAACGCCGTGTAGTGCGTTGAAAGTCAAACGACGTTTCGGGACGGCAACATATTCATCCGAAACGTCGGTTGACTTTCAACGGACTATATGGCGTTACATCCCAGAAGATATAGCTCTTCATAACTACCGCTGTGAGAACCTCAAATTCGCTACTACTTATTCTGCAACACACGTTGGGAGAAAATCTTACCGCACTGAGTGAGACAGCTGCTTGTTTGTCCTGGACATAAGGCGTTTATGAGCTATAAACTCAAATCAGCATAACTGGCAACTCAGCATACCGAAAACTTCTCGCACATGGTTCCAGAACATTGACACTGCACAACACCCTGGTGTGTAATAAAGATGCCCCTGTGCTTAACTAATTAAACACTACGCTATGAAGGCGTATGGGGGCGTGGATGTATATATCCGCATTTTCTTGACCTCGGCACTAGTTGGAGGTGAGTGGACCACAGAGCCGGTCTGGACGACGCGGAGAAGAGAAAATTCTTGACCCTATCAGGACTCGGAACTCGGAAACGTAGCCAGCCGCTATACCGACCGAGCTATTCTGGCTCACATTCTGATGGGTATGATATGAAAGATAATAGGGATGCGCCACGGTTTGGAGTGGGGTGTATGTGAGCAGGACGGAAGGACTACAATTCGCATGCGCACTGCACTCTTACTTAACTCTATTCCTATACATGTACATCATGTCACTCACTCGCTGTATATTTGTGCATGTATTTATTATTATTATTGGAGGGGGTGGGTTTCCCCATGAACCCCGACTACTAGTCTATTGTACGTCTCCCTTTGATATTCTACCAGTCGCCATTCCCTGCCGGTACTGGTGCTCGCTATCAGCATCGTTCAGCCAGCGAAGCTGCAAGTGGTTCCCGATACTTCCCCATCTACCAGAGGCATTGGAAACTACTTGAGCGGGAAATTTTGCCTAATTTTGCTCAGAGGTCTCCTAGAGACATGAGGATCTTTTACGTGCCGTAAATCTACGACACGGGACCCACGGCTTAAAGTCCCTCCCGGTGGACTTGTTTGAACCCGCGTACTTTGAGTCTACGGGGGCCGCTGTTTGGGCATGTAACTAGTGAATCTTCCTTTGTAAGTGGTGCTCTGTTTATTTAAGTAACTGTGGTATCGGCAAGGAAGAAGCGTGGACCAAGAGTTCACAAAATTTATGTCTGATTTCATTCTCGTGTATTGCAGGAAATTGCTTATGATTTTAGGATAGAATGTAGCCGTGATATCGTAGTCTTTACAGCGACTGGCTACGGGTCGGATGGCAGAGATATCGGAGTTCGAGTCCCGATAGCGGCAAGAACTTTCTCTTGTCCACGTTGTCCAGACAGGCTCTGGTGTCTATCCAACCTCCTAGGGTGCTCTTTCCCCGGGCGGTAAAGCTGACCACTCACCTCCAGCTAGTGCCGAGGTCAAGATAATGTGGGTCTATACATCCACTCTTCCATACGCCTTCATGATGTAGTGCGTAATTAGTTAAGCACAGTCTTCTTTACCTTTTCCTTTTTGTAGCTTACATTTCCATCCGCCACGCGTGTCCACCTCTGGCGACTTCTTGTTTCTTTCCCATAACACAACTCTTTAACTGGTCAGAGTGACGTGATCTGTGCCAAAAGACCTACATGGCGCACTCACCCTGCTGCCAAGCGTCCACATCTATGGGAAAGGAATTGCCCGGAATATAAGCTCTCGTCTTGATCAACACTTCTCTAGCGGACGGACTAGGAAATGCGAACTCCACATCCTTCCACTCGAAAAGAACTTCGAGTAATCTCGCTGCTCGCGTGGGATTCGAGGTTCCCAGGAACACCAGTAGCAATACAGCCAACACCGCCATGGCTCTGCCTGAAGCGAAGGAAAGAGAACGTCAGAATATCAGGCTCGACAAGTGGAAAGTAGACTGTATTTATTTAGCAGACTTTCCTTCAGTTTAGTCAGAAAACATATCAACAATATTTCGTTCTGTCGCCACGTTCCTGTGTTTTAAAATACATTGAAAATAAGATCACTGTCTTCTGAGACATGGCGCTTTCAGTTCAGTAGAGAACCGATGTTTCGGAGGAATTTGTTCTCACCATGAATCGGAGTGTTCTCCACTATGAAGTGCAGCTGTGCCACGTTTTGAGCACGGAAGAACAGTAAAGTAGAAGTAAGTAAGTAAGTAAAGGTATCCCTGTAACAGGCCGTGGAGGCCCATAGGGTTGTGAGAAGTTGAGATTCCCATATTTTCTAGACAATGGGCTCATAGATGGCGGTAATGTTGTCAGCCTTACGCTCCGGCCGCCCTTTACCCCCAAGAACATTCGAAGAATATTCCTGATACTTATTTCTAGAGAGATAGGATGGGATGGTATGGATTGGATAGATCTGGCTCAGGATAGGGACCAGTGGAGGGCTCTTGTGAACACGGTAATGAACCTCCGGGTTCCATAAAATACTGGGAAATTCTTGAGTAACTGCAGAATTGGCGGCTTCTCCAGAAGGGCTCAGCCTCATGAGTAAGTAAGTAAGTACTCATTTCTGTTAGAGGCTGAGTCGAAGCCAGGGCCATAGTGATGCTCAAGGATTAGGTAAATTGAAAAAAAAAAATCCAATGACCTCATCCGGATTGGAACCAGAGATCTTTCGGCTTGTAGCATAGTGCCTCAACCAACTATGCTACCGCGTAGCGTAGGACCCGAAAATAAGGCGATTTCTCTTTTCTGAGAAGCTGCATTTGAAATAAAAAAAGTTCGCCTAATACGGTGCTTTCCTGTTTGATGACACAACTGATGAAGCCTCGTAGATATAGCATTTTGGGTTCTTACAACAGTAGTTAAGAAGGGATGTGTCTTATGGGGATATAATGCCATAACTCCATGTAGGCCGTTGAACGTTAACTGACGTTTTGGACAAACATGTCCCTTTCTTATTCAGAGTCGAAGAATAAACCAAGCAAGACACTAGCATTAAGCAGATAACTTGCTACATGCTTCACGCCGGTTTGGCTTATTCTTTCACCCTGAAGATGGTGATTTTTTCCTTCGAAACATCTGTTGACCTTCCAACGGGCTACATGGCGTTATATTCTTACTCACTTACTTACTCATGGAGCTGAGCCCTTCTTGAGAAGCCAATTCTGCAGCTACTCAAGAATTTCCCAGCATTTTATAGAACACAACGGTTCATTACCGTGTTCGCAAGAGTCCTCCACTGGTCCCTATCCTGAGCCAGATCAATCCAATCCATCCCATCCTATCTCTATCCTATCCATTTTAATACTGTCCACCCACCTACGCCTTGGTCCTCCAAGTTGTCTCTTTCCTTCTGGCTTTCCCAAAAATATTCTATATGCATTCCTCTTCTCCCCTATTCGTGCCCACCTCATCCTCCTTGATCATTATCCTAGAAGACAGTAATCTTCATCTTAGTTATGTGTGTCACATTATTAATAGAAGATTCTAGGGACTGATATCTCATGAGAAATCATAGAACTGTTACTTAGAAGGCAACGTGTTATGAACTGCTGGAAGATGCATGCTTCTTGCCCTCCATAGTCGATCCAGAACGCTTCCTATCGGAATTTATTATGTCAGTCAGTAGGTAAAGGAAGAAAACAGTTTCTGTAATGATTCGTGGTTAACTGCTTACCTGGCAACTGCAGTCTTGTAACAAAATAACTGCAACTTCTGAGTGACGCTTCATAAAATCGGACCATGGCTGTTGGAAACGACAGCAAAATATAATTGAACCGGAAGGCTGTACGCAGCGTCGCGATCCGGACGTTTCACGGCACCTGACGCGAGGTTACTGAGCTGCGTCCATACCTTTCTCTTCGGCTTAAATACTTAGACAACTTCTCTGCTGTACAAATATAGTAGTACTAGGAGTGGCCCTGACCTAGAGTTGTTACGTCAGGTCAGTGTTTCTGTCATGTTTCACTTCAACATCAATCGCAATATTTTGTTACAGAAACTAGAGCTGTTTGTTCAACGTACTTTCATTCTATTTCAATATTTCTTGGTCCCTTTTTTCTTGTTTTCTTGGGGGAAAATAACTTAGACTTATGATGTTACTATATTGTCTGTTTGTCATGTGTCTGGGTTTTTATTCTTTCACTTTTTGAACAATTTTACAAATTTTCAAGAAACTCGGAGTTAATTTTATGTCCTTAGAGGTGATTCCAATTCCATAAAATTTAATTCCCTACTTCCAGAAATATGCACGACGGCCGCACGAAATTGTGGAGCGAGAAGGACGTTACCACCATTTAATATAGGATCCTGATCTGATATAGAGTAGCCGAAAAATATACAACCTTTGTTGGGGTAGATTTTTATAAAATGTAAAATAACATGGCGTCCGAGCAAAGAAACTTTTCTCGCTATATATATTATATGTCCTTTTTCCGGTTCTCACGGTCTCTTCGCTTGCGGATTTCTTATATTTTTCTTCTACCCTGAAGATGGAGGCGATACGTTCCTCCGAAACATCGGTTAACACTACATATACACGGTGCCAAATCCCAGAAGACTGCTTTCTACAAGGAATACATTTATTTGAAATTATTTGAAAACATATTTTAATTCAAGTTAATGTTCTTCTTACTTCGTGACTGCACGGAACACAGTTCAGAAATCGCTGATTTAGTGTGTCCTTCGAAGGAATTTGTATCACCAAGCGAAATATTGAGTCGCAGAACAATGGACGAAGGAAACTGTCACTACAGTCTGCATTTCTGAGTTTGTGTCATCATCTCCCATGTTAGTTTCGTAACTGTAACCTTCTGCGTCATAAGAAAGGTTTGTCCGATAAACACAGAACAATATAAACTCTGTCACTCTGTCCATAAAACTTATCGAGAGTTATTAGTCGATTCAAGTCTTGTTACAAATCTCGTGTCACATACGTTACAATCATATAGAAAACGTTTCAAATGGAAGTTTTCGATGCTAATGAGATCTTTATTTTATATTATGTAATTTCAGTTACAGCCTCTGTGGTCTAGTGGTCAGAGTTCCTGGCTACAGATCCAGAGGTCCCGGGTTCGATTCCATGCTCTACCAGATTTTCTGAGAAACAATGGGTCTGGAACGGGGTCCACTCAGCCTCGTCAGGATAACTGAGGAGCTCTTTCAAGGAAATAGTGGCTCCGGTTTGAAAACAGATTAACGGCTTTGGGGAACCGTTACGCTGACCACGTGACACCCTCTATCCGCAAAAGTTGGCACTAACTTCGCTGACAAGCGGCGGTCACTCGGTTGGTATAGTCCGGTTGTGGACTACAGGCTATGGAGTTTGTTTTTTATTTGTAAGTTAAGTCGTTTCTGAGACTTCGTGTAAAGCAGTGGTTATAACTGACAGATAAACATCAATATTCCTTGACAAAAATTACTCGTAGTATTGACTGTAAACAAAATAAATCCGTGTAAACCCCCAGAACGCTAATTCGCTGTTATGCGTTTATTCCTATAATTTCTAACCTGTGTTCAACGCTATCTAAATTAGAGTATGGACTGTAATGATTCTGTAAATATAAAACTGCAAAACCTCAGAGTTATCAATCCCGAGAAGTATTCAGGAGATCCTACTTTAGATTTTCGATGCGGAAGACCGGTTACACCACGTGAAGTTTATCATTTCCGCAAATCCATTTAAACAAACACGGTGATCTTCTTCTTCTCGTTTTCTCCATGGAGTTATATGCTCTCTGACCTGATTAATAGAGTGACATGACGCCTGAAAGCTGCAATCTGCCCATCTGTTGGGAGGGCTTCGCTGAGCACATTCCCGTGGCAACGGAGAACGCGCCGCTGCTGGACGGCGAATTGCTTGAACACATTTCCACGGCAACGAATACGACCGAAGAAGCGCTGCATTGCATAAAGGGTCACGTCGATTCCTAGGCAACGCATACAGAAACGTTTCCGTTCACACGGCAACGAACCTCCAAAACACAGTAACAGTGTAACTCTACTGCTGAAGGAGGTGACCTCCATACGGTTCGACCTGAACCTACCTCTTGGAGAGAACTGACCAACAAAGGACAGAATACGACAGAAGACAAGACATAATTCAGAAATGAAGTCGTTAGTTTATGAGGTGTAGTTATAGTAACCTAGGGGTAACGTTCCCACCTCATGACTCAAGTTACGCGGGTTCAAACCTGGCGCAGGTCGTGGAATTTTTAAGGGCGGAAGAATTCAGGTAACAAGTCCTCCGAGAGGGACTTTAAGCCGTGGGTCCCATGTCGTAGATTTACGGCACGTAAAAGATCCTCATGTCTCTAGGAGACCTCTGAGCAAAATTAGGCAAAAAGTTTTCCGCCCAAGTAGTTTCCAATGCCTCCGGTAGATGGGGAAGTTATCGGGTACCAATGCCAGTAGAGGGCCGACCTCGCTGGCAGGAAGTGGAGATAGCGGGCACCAGTATCGGTAGGGTATGGCGACAGTAGAAATTAAAGGGGGACGTACAATAGACTATTAGTCGCGGTGCATGGGGAAACCCACCCCCTCTATACCGAATAACTGAATACAGTAACCTTTAGAGGGTTATCATTGTTCGTAGTTAGGAAGTGTTATAGTTACAGTAAGATTGTGTTACAATTAATTGTAGTTCCGTCTGATAAATATCAAATCGATTCTTCTAATCCAGAACCAATTAATTACTCTTCGCATTACCAGGATACGTGGCACTACTTAAGGTAGTCCATCTTGTGTCTTCCTACTTCTCTATAGACCTATGATTTGCAATCAACATCCATCGTCAATATACAAAATTCTCTCGTTACTTCTGTTTCGTCACAGAAGTTATGAAAGGGACAGTACTTAAAAACAGAACATTGCCATGGGCTTCTACATAGTTCCCAATTTATCAGCACGCCATCTGATGCCACATTACTGACGCAGTTTAGAAAGCGTCCTTTAGAAACTGAGGAAGGACCGGAACACGAAGATATCGTTGTACAAGTATATTATATCCTTAAGACGTATGGGGAAGTGAAAACAAGACTTCACATATTCAGAATCCCAAAGCTAGATGAAATGATAGATACATATTATGTTAATGAAACAAATTGATGTCATTAAGCACAATGAAATCGGGCCACAATACGAAAAGAAATAATTCATATAGGATAGTTTCCGCTTCATGGCAACTTCCGTATTAAATGGGGCCTCTCAAACTTTAGTCTCATGTCTTTCAGAAGTCTTTTTTTTTATGTTTACATATATAGACAAGGAAGGTGCAACTGCTGAAGTGACAGGAGGTTGGAGAAAACTGCATAATGAGGAGCTTCATAACTTGTACTCTTCTCCAAATATAATTAGAATGATCAAGTCAAGGAGGATGAGATGGGCAGGACATGTAATAAAAGTAAGGGAGAAGAGAAATGCATATAGGATATTGCTAGGAAAGAAAGAAGGAAAGAAACCACTGGGAAAACCAAGANAACATAGGATATTGGTGGGAAGACAGAAGGAAAGAAACCACTGGAAAACCAAGACGTAGATGGGTGGACAACATTAAAATTGATCTTAGAGAGATAGGATGGGATGGTATGGATTGAATTGATCTGGCTCAGGTTAGGGACCAGTGGAGGACTCTTGTGAACACGGGAATAAACCTTCGGGTTCCATAAATTGCTGGAAAGTTCTTGAGTAGCTGCACAATTGGCGGCTCCTCAAGAAGGGCTCAGCTCCATGAGTGAAATGCACCTGCAGATAACGGCTATCTGATCAAACCGCTCTCCCTGTTTGTTAGCGTGCGAAACAGAAACCTCAGGCCATGAAATGAAAGCAGATTTTTTCTCTGAAACATTGGTATCCCTCTACAAGACTACACTGCGTCACAAACCAGAAGATCACGATCTGGAGATACGTTTATGTTAACGATCGGTGATGACGCAAGCAAATTTGCATGCACTGATGTAATAATTTCTTTTTATCCTTGGATGTGTTAAAACTTGAGTCTTTAGGAACTGTGGCTGCAAATGGAATATTAGCTCAGCCCAGGATAACAAATGATAGAATGGAGCATTGTTAGAGTGATAATTCAGAAGCGGCCTCCGTAGTCTAGAGGTAACGTTCCCACCTCATGACTCAAGGTACGCGGGTTCAAATACCCGGCGGAGGTCGTCGAATTTTTAAGGGCTGAAAAATTCAGGGAACAAGTCCTCCGGGAGGGACTTCAAGCTGTGTGTCCCGTGTCGTAACTTTACGGCACGTAAAAGAACCTCATATCCCCAAAGGGGATCACTGAGCCAAATTCTAGGACGTTTCCCGCCCAACAATAGTCCCTAAGGCCTCTGATAGATGGGGGAAGCATTATAGACACCGCTAAGCAAGTGGCCGAACTCGCTTGCTCGGCGGGACTGATGGTACGCACCATTTATCGGTAGGGTAAAGAGACTGGTAGAATATCATAGAGGGAAGCACAATAGATCAAACTGGTCGCGGTGCATGGGGAAACCCACCCTCTCTAAATAAATAACTAACTAACTAGAGTGATAATTGGTGGGAATAAATATACGTGCCTGGAGAAAACTTGTCTGAGTACCATTCTTTATACTCCAAATCCCACATGGAATAACATAAGTCTCCGTTGTAAGGACCGACAATAATTTTAGTGAAATTTCTATAAAGAAAATAAAATATACCATCAACGCTCACTTGTTCCAGTTGTGTAAAAAGCAAGTTCCCAAAATAATAAATCACTGAACATGTTACTTGGAACTTTCGGTAAAACTCAAAGGATTAAATATCTTACGTTGTAGTATGTTGAAATCCATTAATGTTAAATTAAAGCACCGAGATGTCGCTTATAATAAACTTAGGACATGATTAGGCATGGTGACATATGTATAGACAATTCTGTCATACCATATTAAAGCATTGTTTAAGTGTAATATACTAGTATCATATAAGGCAACAGTCTATTAAAAATATGTTTGTACTGGTTACGTATAAGGTATCGAAATGTTCTTATTTTATTTTGAAGTCTTTTGTTGAAAATGGTAACGTCAAATTGAAGGTAAACATGGATAAATATACACATTAGCAAATTGCATAATGCGGTGGAAATCGACATGTAATTCAGATTGGCCTGGACGTGGGCAAAATGCCCAGAGATTGTTCTCACATATAAACAGGATGGAATTACCGCGAGTTGGTCACGGATCCAACCTTGAATTTACAGGCCAACCCAATGATGTACGTAGAATCACTGTGTGAGAAGTATAGGCCTGTTGCAGCAACATGACAAGGCGATTTATTGACACTTGGTTAATACAAATTGTAATACTAACGTATATACAGGGTGATTCACGAAGTTTTATCCCGGCTTATGGTACATATTCCTGGGGTTATTTCCTGCAAAATTTCCATATAAACTTGTGGTCGATTTCCAATAGTTATGGAGTAACAACAGATTTTCGAAACGCATCATTGTGAATGCAGCGCTATGCTTCAGCGTGGGCGACCATACGTTCCAGTCAGCTATGTCAGCAGATAAGGTAGACCGGTTTGAATGTTGCGCGTAGGCAGATAGGCAGAGCGGTTCATACGCGTGCGACGCATTGTGTTGACGTGCAGGCAGACATTTTTGAAAATCTTGTGTAAATCCAGTCGTCTTCTAAAGCATCACAGTTTAAAGGAAACAGATTGATAGAAGGGTGTGATATGCAACCATTGGTATGTTTACAGAATGGGATGCTGCTTGACCGTGTCTCACGGTGTTGTCGCTTGCAGACTTACTTATACTTCTTCAACCCTGAAGATGGGGGCGATACGTTCCTCCGAAACGTCGGTTAACACCACATATACACGGTGCCAAATCCCAGAAGACTGCTTTCTTCAACTTTTCTATTGTTGCCTTTGTATTAGTTGCCCAGTAGTTGTTCACTTCTTTAATGACGCAGGGATATGTTTACTACGCCACTGCCTAGCAAAGGATGACGTCTCTTCTTAAATCATTCCCCAATGTCACAACATAAATTTGTTTTCCACTTGTTCTTCGAGTCTTCTATCTCATTTGATGTTCTTCTCAGGTTTTACTTTCGATGGTCGGACATATACCTGTAGGGTAAAATTAGAGTTGGAAGAAAGTTGCCGGATAGGTGTCAATTTGTTTGATACTTAACTCCGAGTGCTTTGTAAAGGTATAGCTGTCCACGTGGCCGGTTGATGGATCCACACAGGAGTTTGCATTCGTGAGTAATTAGAAATGAAAGCGCCTCTTCAGGCACTAGTCATATTAATTAATCGTAAAACTTTATTGCGTACAGCACAACAGTGTTTTACGTTCATAGGTAACTTGATATTAGGACGTAAGAGAACTCACACTGTTTTTGATTACGAAAGACCGTGTCCGAGTAAGATCCTTACTTTGGAATCTGAGTTGTTTTGAAGTGCAGTTTCATTTAGGGTTCAGAATACTGAGGAAGGTTCGCAATGTAAAAATGATGGGATGCGATAACAGTAGCCTGCACGATACGTTTTCTGCCAATATTATGACATCTACCATCCAAAGTACAAAGCGAGAGTTGGACTGTGTGTATTTTTATTGTCGGGTCTTTAACTCTGAAGATTGAGGCTTAAGAAATGAAATCTACTGTTCGAATTGCATAACATATTGTGACATGTAGACCAATTTCTAGGCAACACCCGAAATACCGCACGCAACAATAGGAAAGATATTGAAAGAAGTGTTTTCTGTGTGGTCCGCTCCATATCCAGTGTTGGGCAACGGGCCAATAAACACACATTCTGACATGCGATACCTATTTTCCGTGAGGTCCGACCAAAGTCTGTATAACGAGTGGCGAAAAATAATTGGGAGTTAACAGCTCAATGGAGACGTGGTGTGAGCGCTGGAATATTAAAATTAATGAAGAAAAGACTTAGGGGGTCGCCTACTCTCGTAGTCGTCCACCGCCTGAGTCTTGTCTCACTCTAAATGGACGAAATATTCCATTTGTAAATAGTGCAAAATATCTGGGTGTAATCTTCGGTAAGAGAGTTACATGGAGGTTGCACATAGAAATGATGGAAGCCAAGGCCTTCAGAACATTCATTAGGGTATATGCTCTATTCAAAAGTGAGCGATTGAGCGCTAACATTAATATGACCCTCCACAAAGCTCTCATTAGATCCGTAATGACTTATGCTAGTCCCGCCTGGGAGTTTGCGGCAGACACTCATCTAGTGAAATTGCAGCGCCTGCAAAACAAGGTTCACCGCACCATTGGTAATTTTCCAAGGCGCATACCGGTCCGCGATTTGCACATGGCATTTAAAATCCCGTACGTATATGATTACATAACAAAATTATGCAGGAAACAAGAAGAAGTCATACAAAATCATGAAAATGAGAATGTTCGCAACATCGGGCAAGGTGAAGCCTGACACAGAAAGTATAAGAGGCTTAAACTTGGCGGCGGTCAGGCATACGACCGTTCAAGTGACTAGACTGCCGTGGTAGCTAATACTACTAGAAATAGGGCTTAATATGCTGTACTGAGCCTGGATTGACAGAGGCCTTGTATATATTGTACATAGAAATAAGAATTAAGATTAAATTTGTAGGTATATGTAAATACTGATAATGGACTTACTAACACAGACTATGACAAATGACAGACCCGACCTCTCGTCAGAGAGGGCGCCCCAAATGGACAGGACAGTAACTTTCATATAAAGAAAAAAAAAATCTGGTCATGAGCCCCAGTCGGAGCTCGACACCAAGACAGACAGACTGACTGACCGTCTGTCGCAATGTGACTTTGACTTTGACTTTGAATTGGGAGTTAAAAGGATAAGAGGCCTTAAACTTAGCGGTGGTCAAGCTTACGGCCATTCAAATAACTAAGCTGCCGTTGTAGTATAAGATACGTAAGTTAGGCATGTCTGCTCTGTAGAGCCTGTACTGACAGAGGACTTGTCTATAGTTCAAAAGGAAGAATTTTCGATAACATGTTATATGTGCGAAATATACACTTGATGAAAGGCCAAGCGTATTCAGAAGAGACAAACCCGTCTTCTCGTCAGAGAGGTTGTTACATTAGGACTATTATCGCAAGAGTTCAGTTGGAAAAAGAAAAAAATCTCTGGTCGTGATCCTCAAGGGTCCTGGCGCCAAGACGAACTGATTGGCGGTAAAACGGCCAGTCGTAAAGTAACTCTGACCCTGACCCGGATTGGGAGTTCAGTAGTTGAGTTGAGTGTTCATGTGTAGGAGTACAGAAGAGTACAAGGAGTACAACGAAGCATGAGAACGAGAATGGAGAGTGGCCTAGTGATTTGTGAAGTCTGTAGATTGGCGATAGCGCTATAATTGATTTAATTAAGAGAGATTGTAAAAGAAGGTGTTAATAAATCCAGTCACCCAATCGAGAATCCACGGAAGCCTGAATACGTGACAGTCTGTTGCCATGGGAACCTAAATTCGAGTAATGCATCATCGGTGTCCAGCCTCACAAAAACAAGTTTCTTGCACTGAACGAAATAACACAACCAAAAGTCAGTACAGCTTAAAGAAGCTTCGAATGAGGCGAAATGCCCCTATGCAAATAGTTGCGATCTAACCTCTCGATGTTACAAATGGAATGAATTTCGACTGTTCCTACAATATTAGAGCCGGTCACGGTAGCCGAGCTGCCTAAGGCATGAACTGTCTTCGTTCGCTCGGAACCTGGGATAGTGGGTTCGGATCTGTTTCCTGTTAGGTACGGACTGAATTCTTATATATTATTCTTATACACTGCCGGCCACAGTAGCCGAGCGGTCTAAGGCATGCACTGTCTTCGTTCGCTCCGAAACCGGGATCGTGGGTTCGAATCCCACTCAGGACATTAATGTTTGGTGTGTGTATGCATTTATTCTGTGTTGTGTTTTCCTGTGTTCAGGTAGAGGCATCATCATCATCATCATCATCAGTAATCTGTCAGACGACAGGTCCACAGTCTCTTCAAAAACAATTCCTCCACTTAATGCGATCTAGAGCTTTCTCCTTCAAATGAGAATATCCTCTTCTGTCCCCAAGGTCATCCAGCATCTTCTTACGTCTTCTTCCTCGTCTTCTTGTCACTTCTATCCGCCCCTCTATCTTTCCTTCGATAACTTCTTTTAGAAGGCAGTTTCTGCGTAAAACATGACCAATCCAATTAGCCTTCTGTTTTCTTATTTCGTGTAGGATATTCCTCTGCTCATTGACTCTAATTAACATTTCTTCATTTCTCACATAATCGGTCCAACTGATCTTCTCTATCCTTCTCCAACACCACATTTCAAAACTTTCCAGATGTTTCTGATCTACTGCCCTAAGTGTCCATGTTTCAGCCCCATACAGAGCTATGCTCCCAATGTAGCATTTCACTAGTTTCTTNGTAGAGGCATAGTATGCTAAATATCCATGTCTCGCGTAGAATACGAACACCCGAACTCCAGTCTATTGGTTCTCAGAAATTAAAACTACATTAATATCAGGATTGCAAGTTTAAAACTAATTATTTCCGTTATTTCCTAACTTCTATTAATTTAACATTTTTTCGTTCCCTATTTTATACTGTACTTCGGCATAAAATATATTTTGTGCTGTTTTCTAAATTGATTGACCTTGCTTGTGACCAGCTTCTGTATCGAACCAGGGACTCGATTAATCACTGACAGATTTAGCGACTAACAGATGCCTGAGGAATTTCTTTATTTTTTGTCGCGTTTCCTTTGCACAGGCCGTGTGCCGCTGTCCATTTCCCTCTTCTTGTAAGTGAGCAATTGTTTCGTGCGCATCATGACACAGTCGAGTGAGTTCATGCTTCTTTAAACCTTGTATTAACACTTTCTGTAAAGTCTATTATTAAATACTTAAATACATTGTTAAGTACTTCTACCCTGTCTTCTAGACTTGGTCTTATGACCGCAGAGCCTTTCGAAGCAGTCCACTGGTTGTGTCAATCAAAAATTTTTACCGAGTTCCCATAAATTTATGTGTGGTATATTGGTGTAACTTTTGTCTTCACTGATTTCCATTAGCACAGTGAATCATCTTCATGTGTTTTATTCGTTAAACTTTCTTTAAAAAGAAACTCCATGGTTATAGTCCGCAAACAAACTACACATACCGAGCGACCGTCGCTTGTCGACGAAGTTAGTGACAAATTCAGCGGATAGAGGGTATCGCATTTTCAGCGCAACGAATCCCCACGGCCGTTAATCTCGGTTTTATAGACCGGAGCCGCCATTTCCTTGAAATAGTTTCTCAATTATCCTCATGAGGCTAAGTGGACCTCGTTCCAGACCCACTATTTCTCAAAAAATCTGATAGCGCCGGGAATCGAACACGGACCTCTGATCTGTAACCAGGAACTCTGATCACTAGACCACAGAGGCGGTTAAACTTTTTGGGAGAAGAAAATATTGATACAATCCAAAATGAATGTCCAGAGATATATGAAATTATACCCAGAATTACGAAAGGCAAGTGTATTAGAATATTTGACAATATAATCGCAGGGTTTAACCTGAACTATGTATTCTGTTGTCCCTTATATGTGATCTAGCTAATCCTTAACCAGAACGTACATTACAGTGAGTGGCCGCCCCGAAGGCGCATCGTCAGTAAAAGTTCTCTGGATTTCCTTGGATCTTTCTACCCATTCGTAAATAACACTCAGGCCCATCCATCGCCTCATTCAGCCGTCATGACTATGTATGTCCCTTCTTTAAACAGGAAGTAGCTATATGAGAGCTGACCGCGCCATAGCTCAAGCGGTTAGGCGCTGGCTGCCCATCGCGGCGGCCCGGGTTCGATCCCGTGTCTGGTCAAGTGGGATTTGTGGTGGAAGAAAGTGGCGCTGGGGCAGGTTTTCTCCGAGTATTTCGGTTTCCCCTGCCAATCTTCATTCCACCAATTGCTCCACAATCACCCTCACCTATCATCTGGGGCTGGTACAATAGGCCAGAAGTGGCCGCAGTACAAGGGACGTAGTCCCACCCCACTAGCAATAAAAAAAAGATATATGAGATCTTTAAGCTGGCTGCATGCCTCTCATTTCGACTTTTAAGCAACTTGCTAGATTTTCAGGAAAATTAGCGTGAGTATTATGTCATTCAGGCCACAATGTCGCCACTTACCTCCGTTACTTTTTGTTACCAAAATATAAAGAAGACGTCCAGGAGCAGAACCAGCTAATTGCTTAGGTTGATAAAAAAGAGGGTAGTTTATTTTTATTTGTATTCAAATTTGTACATTTCACTTTATGGGATAAACGAGGACGATGAAAATTATGTGCATATGCAAAAGGTAATATTACTCACTCACTCAATCACGGAGCTGAGCCCTTCTTGAGAATCTGCCAATTATGCAGCTACTCAAGAACTTATGGAACCCGAAGGTTCATTGCCGTGTTCAAAAGAACCCCCCATTTGTCCCTATCATGAGCCAGATCAATCCAATCCATCCCATCCTATCTCTCTAACATCCATTTTAATATTGTCCACCCACCTACGCCTTGGTCTTCTCAGCGGTCTCTTTCCTTCTGGCTTTCCCACCAATATCCCATATACATTCCTCTTCTCCCCAATCGTGCTACGTGCCCTGCCCACCTCATCATCCTTGACTTGATCATTCTAATCATAATTGGAGAAGAGTACAAGTTAAGAAGCTCCTCATTATGCAGTTTTCTCCAACCTCCTGTCACTTCATCCCTCTTCGGTCCAAATATTCTCCTCAGCATTCTGTTCTCAAACACCCTCAAAGGTAATAGTACATTATACACAAATCTAAATCGCAGCTGGTCGTGCCATAGCTCAGTTTATTATTAAACCAAGCTAGTGCCTTTTAAACAAATTTAATAAAATTAAATAACAGGAAAGAATTTGGTGTAAATAAATATACAATTATCGGAGGTGCAGCCCTCACAGGGTACATAATACTAAAATAGAATATAAAAATTCACACACATCAACATACGTGCCTGAATATGGCTGTGTGTGGCCGAAATATTTCGTTGAGTTTACGTGAACGCATGGCCTAGTGGCACTTCGACCAGTAATCTATGGACCTGTATTGTAGAATGTATTGTTTGTGTTTGTCTTTACTCTAGAACAGGGGTTCCAAAAACTTTTAGACTACGCATCATTTACTGCGTGGATTTTCTTCGGCGGGCCACCAGAATCTCGAAAGAAATATTTTAATAATTTTGAATGGCAAGAGAACAAAATATAGTCAGTATTCACACACTCGTGACTTTAAAAATGGAAATAATACAAACATTTTTTCATGAAGATCACATATTTTTTTGTTCATAAATAAAAGATAACATCAACTCACATGCATTAAATATGATGGGTTGAAGTCACTTTGAACTAGGTAGAGGTGGACCAGTTGAAAATCTTTCGCGCACCGCTGGTGGTCTGTCGACAATAAGTGTGGGAAACTCTGTTCTAGAACATTCGTAATAACCAAGTGACCGTACCACCACAACATTCGGCAAGGACTGCTTTTGTTTCATAACGAGATGGCACAGCAAAACCAAGGGAGAACAAACAGGAGTAAAAAAAGGAAGGGAAAGGAAATAAGAGAAAAAAATTAAGAAATAAACAAATGAAAAAAAAACAGAATATATAAACGAAAAGAGAGTTGACAGAAGAGAGAACAACAGAAACAGGGTAAACGAGAGAAGTAAATGTGGAATTATAGGAAGAAGAAAGAAAGAAAGAAAGAAAGAAAGAAGAGAACAAATCTTTGGATCGGTTTCTTCATCTGATTCGAAAACTTACGACGTGAGCTCTGCTGCGCAGGCGTTACTGAGGCGCCAAAGCGTTTGTTTCTTGGCGTCCTGAATTACAGTGGTCTAGTGGTAATAGTTTCTGGCTACAGATCCAGAGGTCCGGGTTCATTTCCCGGCGCTACCAGATTTTCTGAGAAGTAATGGGTCTGGAACGGGGTCCACTCAGCGCTGTGAGGATAATTGAGGAGCTGTTTCAAGGAAATAGCGGCTCCGGTGTAGATAACCGAGATTAACGGCCGTGGGGATCAGTTGCGCGGGACCACGCGACACCCTCTATCCGCTAAAGTTCGTACTAACTTCGCCGACAAGTGGCGGTCGCTTGGTCGGTATAGTTCGCTTGCGGATTACAGGCAAAGGAGTTTTTATTTGTTTTGTTTGGAAGAAGAAAGTCACTCCCTTGATCAACAACAATTCTCGAGCAAGTTAATCATGTTTTTCTGTTACGTGTCATCCTAAGTTCTGTCTAGGAACACTTGAGATTTCTGCGGCCAGTAAATTTTCTTCGTTAATCTACACTAAGTTGGTCATGGCCATTAGCCTGGGGTATCCCGTGAACATTTATCCTTACGTTTTGCTGTCCTCACAAAAGCCTATCTTCAACTAGAAGAAACCAGAAACCAAATCACGCTCACATTTCTCTGCAGAAACAGCAAAATGTGGCTTGTCAACGATTAATTTTAATGTTCAAGATGAGGTAATGCTAACGCACTTGCTTTTTGTTATTTTAATGTTCAAAATATCAGTTATTAGCTTGCGAGTTCAAAGATTATGTAGAATTTTAAAGCTTTCTAAGGATCTGTTATTGGACAAACGTTTGCCAACACTGCCTTTGTTATCTATAATGGAAGCCGTGGTTAACTGGAACTCCTTGAAGGAACAAAAAATGTCTGGAAAAATGCAGTTATTTATATTTCTTGACCACAAAGAGATAAGGAGCTTGTTTACCTAAAGTTTGGTCTGTAGGAAGTGGTCGAGGAAAATGGCAAACGTACCAATTATGTAATCAGTTATAACGAAGAAAAATGTTCCTGTTTTCTAAGCCTCATGAAAGAAAATATTTGTATTTCCATGTTCCGTAATTTGGCCCTTGAAAATCTGATTCGTTTTGAAACAAAACAAAATTGCTTGTAGGCCAAAAATGTGTATTTTCATTTATAAAGAACACATTTTGAAAATAATTTTCAAAGTTTACATCAATCCCCTCATTTTCCTAAAGTATGAGTAATGAATTCTCGTACCAACTCATCTGGAAAATTAATAGTCTTTTTCGACGTGCATAATGAATTTTCGTTAAGAAGGACACACGGCTAACCTAACCTCAGAAACTTAGGTATCTCTTTCTGTAATTTAAAAAAGGTAAAGCTATCCCTGTAACAGGCCGTGGAGTTCCATAGGGTTGTGAGACGTTGAGGATCCCACATTATCTAGACAATAGGCTCACAGATGGCTGCAAGGTTGTCAGCCTTACGCGCCGGCCGCCGTTTATCCCCCAGGAAGATTACTGGTACTCATTTCTGTTAGAGGCTGAGTGGACCACAGGGCCATATTGCGGCTAGAAGAATTATGTCGATTGAAAAAAAAATCAAATGACCTCATCGGGACTCGAACACGCGATCTTCCGGCCTGTAGCATAATGCCTCAACCAACTACGCTGTATGAACAAAACAAAAACGAATGGATCCATATTGCAAGATGTAACGCATGTCAGCTTATAAAGGAAATAATATTAATATTGTAATAGGGCCTGGCTTAGGGCCGTAGTTCTACAGTCCTACCAGATACTCTCTTTCCGCTAGCAACCGTGCTAACGGTTCTCAAATTCTTGTGCTCGGTATCTCTGAAGCAGTTAAAGAAACGCCTGAATTGCGTAATGGGGGGAGGGAAGCTTGGGAAATCCAATCCGTTCTCAATGGTGCTTTAAATTACATCTGGTACACACGGTTTTTCTGAGAGGATTCGTAATAGAATTCAATGGGAATGCTTGAATGTGCGAAAGAGTTTATGGCACTCGTGACAAGGTGCTTTTGTACCCTCAAGGGAAAACAATTCGAGGTCATTGGCACACTTCGAAGAGCTTCAACAGACAAATGTAGCTTCATTTCATGTTTCTGAGGTGATATCTGCGCCCAGCTTATTATAAATCACTTCTGGCCTACTTCATTGTTCTGAAAAAATAAAAATAGACTTATGAGAACACCTCGCTGTCTGTATCTCGGTATGTGTACCCCGTCCCCTATCAACTTTTGAATACCTGAACCAATCTTTATGAAATCTGATATGTACATCATGGTGCCTGAGCTCATCTCAACGGCGTACTTCTCACAGTCCTCGCGATACTGGTGTCTGTATATTCTCCCTTATCTTTGCTAGGCAAGGGCTCGGTAAATACGTTCCCGCGGCAACGAATACACGAAATAAGAGATTAATTGTTTGAGGCCTCCTTCCTATGTGGTTAATGCCGTACCAAAGGAAAATAGGCAATTAGTTATTGCCAGAAACTCTTTTTAATATTTTGTTTCTGATTTCGTAATGAATTTCCATATTGCAATGTGACCAACCATTCTTACATCTTTCAAAACGGTGGTGAAACTGCAGGTTCCGTAAAAGTTGTTAAGTTCTTTGACTAGGTGAGCCACTCAAGGACTCTGATCCATCGAGTTCGTTACCTAATCTAGGTAGCAGACGTGTATGATCATGTTCAGAGACTGGTTTCAGTAGTAAAAATGGCGACGGTGCTTGAGGGGTAAACTACAGAAAAGCAGAGTTCTACTGTGCGCTTTCTGTGGGCAAAAGGACTCGATACAAAGGATATTCATAAAGAAAATTTTCCTGTTTACTGCAGGAAGCGTTTATCGCGTAAAGCGGTTCACAACTTGATCGAGAAATTCTCTCAAGGACGTCTTAAAGTCACAGATGATGCCTGACAAGGTCATCCTGTTGAGCAAATGTGCAGCGTGTGGAAGAGTTGATTCAGGCTGACAGAAGAACAGCGAGAGACAGTGTAGCAGCTGCACTAGGGTGTTCACATGGTTTAGCATACAGCATGTTTTTTTTGTTAAGTTTCGGGAAGTGTGCTCACTGTGGGTGCCCCGAGAACTGAAGGATCGAGAGATTGGTCTGCCCTTGCAACATCTCTTACGGTATGCAGATGAAGGAGAAGATATGCTTAACAGACTGTTACTGGGGACGACAAACGGAATCAAAGCGTACTTCAATGCAATGGTGGCAAACGTTTTCGCTGATGACGAAGAGGTTGAAACGGTTGTGCGGAAGTGGCTGAAACAACAGTCAGATGACTTTTATTTATGTTGTAGGTTTCCACGAACTGAAAAAGCGATGGGACAAGTGCATCAGTGTTGGTGGAGGATATGTTTCTCGACCTCGAATATTGAATTCCGGTCCACTGCGCATAACGAAAACCGTTGTGACAGGATTTTACATTCATTCAGAAATAATCACGGATATGACAAGGTGTGAACAAAAGAACTGTTCGACACGGCGATTCGCTCACAAGTGCATGAACTTTGAGGTCGTTGATTTATAAACCTGAAGTTCACGTTTCTGTAGCCCGTCAAGTATAGGTTCAAAAATTGAGGCCTCTGGCTTAGATACCAAAGATATGATAATTTGTTGTCTTGCCTCAGGTAATAGGATTATTCAGTTGCGCCCAATCGATACTTGTAGAGCTAGTCTCAATTTCCTTATATCCGTCTACGATATCTCCGTTGTTTTAAATTAAAAACAATTTCTGGGAAGAATTAATCGCCTATTTTCCAATCACTTTTAATACGACACGGACTGCATATAAAACACCACGTCCATCAGTTCCTCTTGTGTTGTATGGTTATGTGTTGCCACGAAACATGTTTACAGACCCGTTGTATAGGAAGTACAATCTCTTCTGGCTCCATTATTCCGACTTTAAGGCGTTAGAAGGGGATACAAAGAAGGGGATACAAAGAAGGGTGATGTTCCCTATTTCGTTTTTATTTTTTCGAAATGAGCGAAATATGTTGAAAAGTACGACGATAATGCCCAGAAAGTCATTAATTATATTCGACACTATATAATCAAATGTTTACGTTACTTAGCTTAGTAAGCTATCGATGACGCTGTCAATAAACTAGCGTTTATTAAATTGGGAGCCGCGCCGCTCGAGGGAACCATGAAATTTTTTCAAAGGGACCATTGAGAAATTGGCTGATAACAAAATACTGAATTAATTTTAGTCGTATTCGATCACAGTAAATTCGAAACTAAATTCAGAAGAAAAGTACTTACTTGATATAATTAAGCTACGTTGCAATTACATTTTGAAGCTGATAAACCATATTTTAAGTCATTTTATAGGTTGGAGGCCTCAGACATTTTAATTAATTAAACATTTTGGGAATCACTAAAATATTTACGTTCCTGGTTGACAGTAGGACACCTGTAAGCCCACGTTCTGTCAACTTATCTGTACACATGTACATCTCACACCGGAGAAAGGCTGCAGTGTTTCTGTGGAAGTTGAGGTAGAGGTCAACATGCACGGAACTTGCAAACCCGTTGAGGGCCCTCAGGCACTCGCCCAGGTAACAACTAGAGATGAGTCCTCACAGTTGTGTCACGTTGCTAGTTAAACACGGTCGCACATTTTGTTTCGATATTCGAATTAATGGCTAGTAAACCTTGACACTGGTCAGTGCTGAAACGTCTTATCCGATAGAAACTCTTTTCATTGTAGCCGGATTCGTATATAAGCTACTTGTACAAGTAATGCTGCTGCCTTACCTGTGTCTGCTGAGTACTGCTAGTGCGTGAAGTGGACAGTTGTGTTCCTGGAGAACGTTGACAGACTGTTAGGGACTTCAGGCCCCTGATAAATATATACACACTTCCCGTCGCAGCTTTCAGGGATCCGGAGGGGCGGAGGGAGGGAGTATGGGAAACGCTATCTGTTGTATGTGTACAGTCTGAGATGAAAGTCTATATTTTGTTGGTGTGGACTTTCTTTTATCTAACTCTTGTCATACATGCCGTGAAAAACTACGAAATAACGGAACACAGATGAAGGCCATTCCATATCTAAGGCGGTTAGTCGCTGGCTTCTCACGGCTGCGGCCTGGGTTCGAGCACAGATTAGGTCATGTGGGATTTGTGGTAGACGAAGTGGAACTGGGAGATATTTTCTCCAAGTGCTTCTTTTTCCCCTGCCAAGTCTCATTCCATCAACTGCTAAACATTCACGGGGGATCAGCCCGTCGCAAGGCCGCTACCTAGACACAGGACAACACAAACATAGAATAAACGCACATACACATATTCATGCCTTGAGTGGGATACGAACCCACGATCCCAGCGATCTAACAAATGAAGACAGTTCATGCTTTAGACCGCGCGGCCACTGTTCTCGGATTTTATTCATTTTTACAAGGCGAATATTGAACAGCAGGAAAACCCAGCTGATCTGGCAATTGTAGCGATACATGGACGAAACACACAAGCAGATTTTAATTTCTAAATTAACACCACACATAGCTTCGAAGAATAGAGCTTCATTAGTATAATCATTATAGCAAAGTAACATTTAATTAATGTATATAGGTCACACTTGCAGCGTAGTCTTTGTTGTGCAATAGAGGTAATTCCACAAGCCATGAGAATTCTGCAGATGCCGTTAGGTTAATTCCAAGATAAGTTGAACCATGTCAGATTATACGACATATTTACCGCAATTTACAAATTATACATAAAAGACAGAGCTTTCTGGAGCAATGTTTGGGAAGTTTTAAGGTTCGGCCACACAGAGCGCTACGTACGCGACGCACGCTAAGTACGCTATGTTCGCTATATATCTCCCTTTACTGCCAATGTGACTGGCCACACAGCCTTCCGTACGCTACGTACGCTATGTTCCCTATGTAAGCTGCGTCGCAGAGTGTACACAGCGTACGTAGAGTACGTAGCGAACATAGCGTGGCGCTCTGTGTGGCCGAATATTTACTCTCTTTAATCTACTTATCATCGCAACTAAAGCACAAAATGAAGTACACAATTTAAGTATTCTTCCTCTTCCACTTTTCTGTGCAATGTTACACATATGTCACGTCACGTCTGTTGCACACGCTCATAGACCAATGGACCTCGTCCTTTTTATGTAAGTACCTGTACCAGGCCGTGGAGGCCCATAGGGTTGTGAGACGTTGAGGGTCCCACACTTTCTATACAATCGGCTTGAAGATGGCGGTAAGGTTGTCAGCCTTACGCGCCGGCCGCGCTTTACTCCCCAGGAAAATTATTTAATTAATTCCTGATAGTAATTTCTGTTAGAGGCTGAATAAACTCCAGGGCCTAGTGCAGCTGGAAGGATTAAATCAATTTAAAAAAAAATCTAGTGACCTCATCGGGACTTGAACCCTCGACTTTCAAGCTAACAATTTTAATCTAAATTTTAGCTGTCAAATTAAAAGGCATTTCCATTTTAAAAATTGTTAATTTATTGATTGGATTATGAAAAATTTAATTAGTTCCGTCCAGTATGACTGGTTAAGTTTTTTTTTCTTATTTCAATTATTCGTGCCCTTACATGTTTCGGTCTTCAGAGGCCATCTTCAGAGGGACACCTTTACGTCATTACAGTTAGAAGCCACTATTACAGTACATGTTCTAAAGTTAAAATATATACATACAGTATAAATAGTATACAATTCGGTATAAAATCTAAAGTCTTTATAAATACGGGTGTTCCAATACATTAAAATATTTGTAATTGGTTTGTTAAGGTTCTATTGGAATTTATAAACCAAACGGATTCGTGTCGTCCCTTTTATTATTTCCCTTGACGGGGGCCGAACGTGTGCCCCCTTCTCGTTCTCGAGAAGAGGGTTCTTTGATGTCCTATATAGGTTTATGGTGCGATGTGTTGTTTTTACAGTCTAATTAACTTTTTCATAATATCATTAGTGTGACTGATCAGAATGAAACAAGTCAAATTTATTGAGTGGAAGTTAAATCAGCATAAGCGGAAGATGCCTCATCCAGCACTGAAATCTTGTTTACAGGAATTAGGCCCTTCCATAAAAGCATTTATAATACAAACCGAGACACATAGCTGGTTCGCAAGAACCTGGTAATAACATGTTTAAGCAACTGTGTCAACATATGCCAATTAGCATAAAATCTACTCCCAAGGCAAGGCTATAGAAGGCAATCTTTCTTTTCTTTTTTAAGATCTCAACTCAGTTGTTTTCTACTTTGAACGATATTGCCAACATTTTAAGAAAACTTTCAATGATTGCATGAGTATCTGCTTCAAGATTTAACAAAACACTTCTGATGAACTGGCTCAGGATTCTTCGTTAGTCGTTAGTGGCCGCGTCATAGCTCAAGCGGTTATTCGCTGGCTTCCCACCCCGGCGGCCCGCGTTCAATCCGGTGTCTGGGCAAGTGGGATTTGTGGTGGACAAAGTGGCGCTGGGGTCGGTTTTCTCCGAGTACTTCGGTTTCCCCTGCCAATCTTCATTCCACCAATTGCTCCACAATCACCCTCGCCTATCATCTGGGGCTGGTAAAATAGGCCAGAAGTGGCCGCAGTACGAGGGACTTTGTCCTATCCCACTAGTAACAAAAAATAGTCGTT